>NC_079435.1:30822811-31112811 GCF_903798145.1 Danio aesculapii
TGTATTTTTTTATTCCACACATATAATATAATATATTATATATATATATAATTATATATAATATATATATATATTATATATATATATATATATATATATTATATATATATTTATATTTTATAGAATAAAAATGCCAAGTTCTCTTTAGTACTCTTGCATTTCATCTCGTCACAACATTGAGGGAGAGTTCAAGAAATCACTTGGGTAATCTCACTTGGTTAGAAATCCATCTGCCCAAGTGTTTCTGTAAAGTCACTGGATATCAAAGGCCTGCAGTATAGCAGCCCTGGTTTCTCATTAGCATTAAACCGCACCATGGCGAAATAATAAATAAATATACTTGTTCAGTGAAAAGCACTTCATCAAAGGAATTATTTATATATATTTTTTGGGGGGAGTAAAACTGAAATATGTTTTTTTTACTTGGGGAATACATTAAAACGATTTGTAAAAAGCGGCAGAACAGAATGTAGCAAACACTGCATAATATACATATTCATGTATGCAAACCCCATTAGCTGCAGCTCGCAATCCAGTAGCTTCCACAGGCCTTGGTGTTTAAATCTGATGAAATTAGAAACGGTAAGGTGCCTGAAGTAAAAATTCTTGGAAAAAAGAGTCTTTGTGTACAGCAAAATTATAAAACTCAAAAGTCTATAAAATTCATGGTAAATGCATAATAGATGGAAAACGGATTGAGAACTGATGAAGTTTAATATTGTATATGGTACACCGTCCATTGGTGCTTTTTGACGATTGAACAGTGTGAGGAAGACTGCAAATGTAATATTTTATTTAGCTTTAAGATTACTATACAGCGTATTTTTATATTATAACTAGTGCTGTCAATTGATAAAAAAAACAACTAATTAATTACACATTTTTGCAATCGTGATTAATTGTGATTAATCGCAATTAAAAGACTGAAATGAATGTAAACTCAAGACAAAGGAACCATTTAAATTCTAAATATTATTGTTTATCAGAATTTTTGTTCAATTTGTAACACAGATTTCTTCCTGTAAACAATATACTCACAATAAACCATCAAGATCCTCAAACTGTTGGCTTGAAAGGTATATTTATTACAGAAATAAAAACACAGGCATGTTAGTGCTATTTGAATTTCAAACAATCAATGCCAATAACAAACAAAAATGATTTCCTTGTTGGATTCTAAGTGGACTGCAAAAAATTCCAAAATGCAGGCATTGCAAATATGGAAATTGGAAAATAATAATTAAGTATTGAATACAAACAATTGTACTCATTGAAAAGCGGTGAGCGACTCCCTTCAGATTCATCAACATGTACGATCGTGTTCATAAAATTTGCTTAAACTAAGTATGGCTATATTTCACAAGGATTATCACACAGCAACGTGCAGCAGATGCTTTACAAAAGTTGCGTGCAAGGGTGGAAACACGTCAAATTTAATGAAACATTTGAGGGCTCATGGAATCAACTTAAAGGCAGAGGAATGCGCTGTGTCTGACAGCTTGCGACATCATCTGGCATTTTCACTGAGTACTTTTACTTGGACACCAACACTCTGATTTTAATATGATTAATATGATAAGATAATACTCTGATTAAAAAAGTATCATGATTAAGAGATAATACTCTGATGTAAACAGTGAATTTAGATTACCTTAAAGGACCACCTGAGTCACGAAATGCAGAGTTTTTTCTTTCCATTTGGTATGTGGTATCAAATTTCATTAAAACAACATTCTTCCATCAGTCTTTACTTCATGTTCTCATCCAATAATTGTCATGGGGGCATGATCAATATGTTGCTGACTAAATGTGAAACTGCCGAACTGCAGTTAAAGTCGAAAAATTAAAAATGAAACACCATGAAAATACATGAAATTCTGGAGGAAACGCTGGATAGCCTGGTGTTGAGTTTTGACGTTAATTGTTTTATGCTGAAACTTTCCTTCTAAAAGTGCTTCCTTGGTCTTATCCATATTTCTTTTTACTTTGAACACACGTCAGTCACAACAGGAAATAAAAAAAACTGCAATTGCGTTAACTGCGGTAAATTTTTTTTACGTGTTAAATATTTCAAATTAATCGCATGCGTTAACGTGCTAATTTTGACAGCACTAATTACAACTAATACTCAGTGTTTTCAGTATTTTGCACATTTGGATTGCACTATAAGATGTAGTTGATATCTGCTATGAGCATTTTTTTTATTTTAAATATCCAATTCTAGAGTTTATTAACGAGGCTATTAATGACATTTTAAATAGTTTGAAACAATATATTGTATAATAAATGTCAATTACACTTTATAATGATGGCCAGTGCTGAAAAGAGTGGCAAAAAATCATACTCAAGTAAAAGTGCCATTAATCCAAAAATGTAGTGCGAGTATCTGTTGTAAATATTACTCAAAGTATGAGTAAAAAGTCGTGAGTAGTGAGTATTACACTGTGGAAGGCTGATGCATTTCCATGCAATTTGTGTGCGTGCGTGTGTGTCTGCGTGTGTGTGTAAAAACATGTTATGCATTTAGTAGCTTAAGGCTATTTGTCGATTTCAGTCATCATACAATTGGCATCCATCATCTTCTCATCAGTGACATGTGGTCTAAACAATATCTCCGTCATTACTTGTAATGATTTAGTTTGTTCTGTAGTTGTTCTGTATGATGCAATTTTTTTTTGTGCGATTTCATTGAACGGGTATCACAGGACTGATTATTCTACTTTAGCCAATCACCAAATAAAGTAGTGACTGCAGGTTGATGGCAAATAGTCATACGGCACTAAATATATATCTTTAAGTTAAAGTAAAGGTACACATTTTTAAAACGACTTACTAAAATACAATTCCTAAAAAAAATCACAGTAATCCAAGTGTTTGTAATTTGTTACTTCACACTACTGATGATGGCACACTGTAGATAATTTATTAAGCATTACCAATTAGTTCATTTCATCATTTGTTAAACAATAACTCTCCATTAATATACACCAGTAAGCATTTTACAAAAACAGCTACAAATGCTGTATTATTGACTTAGAATCACATCTATAATGTGCTTAATGATTGTACTTTCAAACTTTGTTTATGATTATTTTTTCACTACTAAATCAAGTATTGCATTATTCACGAACCAGTACAGTAAGATTACTTGGCGGTTTTAAAAATCATTCAGAATGAGTAAATCAATTATTAACAAACTGTTCAAATTAACATGCATCTTACACATCAATAGTTACTCTGTATGTTAATAAATGTTTATAAATACTATACAAATACTATAACAATGCTTAGGACAATAACAGAACAAGCTGTTGATTATCCTTTTTGTACTGTAATTTACACAACCAACCAGGAAATATACATATATCTCCATCTATTAAAAATGAGAGCATCACTCTTTTAAGCTTTACAATTTCAAAACTTGTCAGAGCAGAAATCAAGGGCAATAATGTAATTCAAAAGTGCAAATAAACATGCACACACAAATCACGAAGTACAGAAACTGTTAATCAACTGACTTGCAGTGTAAAAAAAATCCCCGTCACCTGCCTAAACTCTATATATTGAATTTAACTGCTACAGTTAAACTACAGTTTTGAGTGTCTCTTTAATGTTAAATAAAGATCTGGTTGTTTAAATAAGTAGAGCATGCAATACTCACTGATGTCTTGTGGATTCTAGAAGCATAGATGAGTTATAAGTTTAGCCTGTTTGATTTTATGTGTTATTTATATTTATGTAGTAATATACTTGTTCTGCTCTTGTCTACAATATCTTTACAGGTATATCTGTCAGCATCTCCACCTTCAGTCTGGTGGCCATTGCTATTGAAAGATACAGTGCTATTTGCAACCCACTGAAGTCAAGAGCATGGCAGACCCGTTCTCATGCCTATAAGGTCATCGCTGCCACATGGGTCCTCTCTGTAGCTATTATGGTGCCCTATCCTGTGTTCAGTATACTGGTGCCATTCAACAAGATGAACAACATCACAGCTCACATGTGCAGACTTGAATGGCCCATCAGCCAAGTGGAACAGACATGGTGAGTCCTTTGCGAGTTCAATCACTAGTCTCTTGGTAAATGATGCAATAACATGAAGACTTGAAGCTTGGTGTTTTTATTTCAACTTTTGATTTTATGTACATTTGGACTCTGGGAGTATGTGAATATCTGTTTGAGTATATATGTGGAGAAGCTACAAGGCTTCTGTTAATTGGTTGCTTATATATATATATATATATATATATATATATATTATATATATATATATATATATATATATATATATATATATATATACAGCGCTCAGCATATATAAGTACACCCCTCACAAATCTATCTTTTAAATTTATATTTTAATAGGAAGCTATACAATATTATATTTGTGCATATACATTAGATTAGTCAGTACTGAAGCCAAATCTGGAGCTTATCTAACAAATGAACTTACGATAACGGTCCAAAAACTAGTACAGCAAAATTTATGTCATAGAAAATGTCTTCACCTTTGTGGATTACTCCAACAAGCAAACAGTGGACACTCTACAGCAGCGGTTCCCAACAGGGGGTCTCAGCCCCCAAGGGGGACTCAGCGAGCTCTGTACACTTTTTAGCATTTTATCCCCTGGCTGACCAAAAAATGTTGTAGAATCCAGACAAATTTGAAATTTGAGTGTCACTGATTCGCCTACAGCAGCTAATAGTAATGACCCAAGCATACAGGACCCAGGTGAGGAAGCTCCAAACATTTCAGGTCGCAGCACTAGCAATACTGGAAACATGAAATGCAGGAAATACCAAGATAGTTACCTGAACTATGATTTTATTCCTTTTTCTCAAAGCAAAGAGTCCCTTATTTGTCATCCTTACTGCAAACGTATATGTGGAGGGGGGCCTTACAATATTTTCTTGGGGAAAAGGGGGTCTCAGGCAAAAAAAGGTTGGAAACCACTGCTGTACAGTTTGACAAATATTGCTGCTGTGGAACAACATAATGTTGAACAATGTAATATTGGGGTTATTGTACAGCAAGGATGTATAATCCTGCTCCTAAAGGGCCCTTTTCATAAATAAAACCTGATACATTATATCTGCTAGAATATAACTCTGGTAGGTAGGTATGTTGTGTTTAAGTCCTGGTTAAATGCACTTATACAGTTAATAGTAATAAAACTGCAAAACAAACAAGACAAGGAAACTGCAGAAAATACAGCAATATATTGTAACAAAAGCATGAATATTCCTAAATATATATAGAAAGGAATTTTTTCCCTAGTGCTTTTTTTTTTTTTTTTACAATAGTAGCTGGCAGTAATAACATTGCCCCCAACTTATAAATCTGGGGCTCAAAGAAAATTTGGAGCTTTACACTCTTAATTATGTTACTGTAATAAAATGTTGTTTCAGACATGACTTTAGTACACCAATAGCATTGGACATTTGTTCCCCCTCATTGGGGCTAAACATTTTAGATTATATGATGACTATTTCTCAGAATATAACATTTCAATTACTACCACGACAACAGCTTTTATTGATATTACTTTTAATAAAATACATTGTATTAATACCTTCATTAATTTTCTTTTTGGCTTAGTCCCTTTATTAATCAGGGTCGCCACAGTGGAATGAACCGCCAACTTATCCAGCATATATCCATATATCCAGCCGCAACCCAGTAAAATAATTTTCTTTGCTTAAGGTTCTTCAAAAACAAATAGTGCAAAAAATGGCAAATAAAATGATACAACAGCAAAGAGAACAAAGGACACAACCTAATAACATATACAAGAGTAAAAAATAATGTTGCAGTGTAAAGTGATGGCATGGATTAGCCTGATATTGTAAACAAAATGGGGTATGAGTGAAAAGAAAGTGTCCAAAAAGCTGTTCAAAAGAACCACATCCATGCAATATAGCACAAGAAATCACAGGGTCTAATTATCACTAATCAGCATGAACCAGGGCCTTGAAAAGCATATGCTGGTCTTTAAGCAGGGGACCTGATGTCAGGAATAATTTCTTAATGAGATGAAAATACATCACAATTGCAATTAAATATTGCTCATTAATTGTGGACCAAAGGTCCAAGCCAAGCTTGGTATTCATCATTTCTCTCTGATAGTCTGTTTGGACATCCAGATGCATTGTTCCATTGGCCAAGAGTTTCACACAGATCGCAGCCTGCTGGTTCAACTCCTGGTCAGAGACTGTTAAGCTCCAGGGGGTTCTGACTTGTGATCTCTCTCTCTCTCTCTCTCTCTCTCTCTCTCTCTCTCTCCTCTCTCTCTCTCTCTCTCTCTCTCTCTCCTCCTCTCTCTCTCTCTCTCTCTCTCTGTTAATATGACTGTGTTAAAAAGCAAAGTATTAATGACCAAGGTAATCTAAAGATGATAATTTGAGTATTTAATAAAAATATTATTTTTTTTACATGCCGCTAAAGAAATGCTTTATTGAAGCTTTACTTTGATGTCCTGCTGAAGAATTTTTTAAAAGCAGTTCACATATTTACTTTGTAAATAACGGCCAATGGGCTTTTAACACTTTATTGACTGGAGAAAGCTAAATGTTCTCTCACTGCTGATCAAAGTTATTCATTTATCACTTTCAGAGGCATGTTGACACTTGAATTAATCAATAATGGGTAGAGTACTTTTAACCTTATTGAATCATTTTTCTTTGAGAAAAAAAATATAGGGTTTCATCCACCCTGTCTTTCATGCCAGCTTATTTGAAAACCTTTGATTCATGTTCACTGAAAAAAAAAGCCTAGAATGTCAAATTATACACTCGTTAGATAAAAAAAAAAATAATAATAATAATAATTATGGCAGCGTGGTGGCACAGTGGGTAATGTTGTCGCCTCACAGCAAGAAGGTTGCTGGTTCGAGCCTTGGCTGGGTCAATTGGCATTTCTGCGTGGAGTTTGCATGTTCTCCCCGTTTTGGCGTGGGTTTCCTCTGGATGCTCAGGTTTTCCCCACAAGCCCAAAGACATGCTCTATAGGTGAATTGGGTAAGCTAAATTGTCCATAGTGTTGTGTGTGAATGAGAGTGTATGGGTGCTTCCCAGTGATGGATTGCAGCTGGAATAAAACATATGCTGAATAAGTTGGCGGTTCATTCCACTATGGTGACCCCTGATTAATAAAGGCAGAAAAGAAATAGAATGAATGAATGAATGAATGAATGAATGATGAATGAATGAATAATGATTACATGCAGAGTGGATTGTGTTTTCAAGATTATGTTTTTGCTGGATGATTCACCTGTTCCAGTCTGGTTTCTTGCTTCTATAGGGACACTGTCCTGCCAGCTAATTAGGGTCTTCAGGATTACTAGACCAGCTTCATCTCTGTTATATCATTGCTCTTCACCTGCCACCTTATCTCCATGTTGTAGATTTTATTTACTGCATTGATGGCCTCTATACAGGGAAAACCAATGCATAACTGGAATATCCTTGAGATAACTTGAATGGTGATGATTTATTACTTATATGTTTTGTGTATAAATTAGTTGCATGTTTTATTCTTCAGTGTACTCCATAGATATGTTTGGGCTGCTAGAGAAGATATTTACAATTATTATTATAATTGTTATGTATATGTATAATGGCTTTAATAATATTTTATGTTATTAAAGGGCACATAGGTTACCCCTTTTTTCATATTTAATATAAGTCTTTTGTGTCCCCAGAATGTGTCTGTAAAGTTTCAGCTCAAAACACCAATCAGATTATTTATTATAGCTGTTTGAAGTGTCTATATTATGGAAAAAGGTTTTGCTGTTTTTTTTGTACTGGCCCTTTAAGGCTAGTCCTCCCCGCCCACCGTTCCCACGTGCCTGTCAGCAATCGCCGCCCTCGGCTGCCTCAGGAAGCAGATCTCACGTAACATGTGTGAGAAATACTACAGTAAGAACTTTAACAATCAGTATTTGATGCATTTTTTTGTGGATTTGCAACAATGAGTCACACACAATGTCATTACAAAGTTCACGCACACACACAGCAAGGACACAAACACATAGCGCAGACACATACACACACACACACACACACACACACAAACGTAGCGCAGACATACACACACACACATAGCTCAGGCACGCAGACTCACACAGAGAGAGAGAGACAGCACGTTAAGCTTTACACTCGTCTTGCACGCATATGTGTCATGATACTGGTAATATACACTGCTGTATGGATATCTCTTATATTAATGTACAAAATAAACCTGATTTAACGTCCACAAACCGCGATTAAAGCGTCTTCCTTTATAATTGTTCTGACACACGGCTGTGCTGATTAAGTGAATCTGAAGTGAATCGCTGTAATTTCATACACACATGCTCTGTTTTAAAACATTTTAAACTTGTGAAACTCACTCTTGATCACATTTGATGATGATTGATGATCCTAGTGAACTGAACAGACCTTTTATTCCCGGTTGCTTTGCGCTTGTCCTCTCTTGATGGTATGATGATACACGTGACTACCGGACATGTTAATGCGCGCAGCTGTCAATCAATGTTGGTGGGCAGGGGGACCGCACTCCTACGTAAAGTTGCAGTCGATCTGAAAACTGCTCCAATTGGTCCACCGTTTTTATGTTGTTAAATTTGAAAAAAAGAACTATTTCACCCCAGTATGACAGTTTATACGCTATACCTACACACATTTCTGTCCAAACAGCTTGAAAAGTAGATTTTTCACCATAGGTGCCCTTTAAATCTCAAAATGATTCCTAGATCACACTCTAGGTTTGTGTGGGTTAAGTGTGACCTGCTGATGAGTCACAGTTGTGTAGCACTGTATATATGTAGCACTGTGTATATAGAGCTACCTGAAGTGTACATAGAAGACAGCTCTATAAAAACCGAGGGATCAAGGGTGTACATATAAACTGCCCTAGTCCACTTTAATAAAATATAATAAAATAATACACAACCTACCTGTTGAATGCTACAGGATCAGTTCTAGTACAAAAATCAGAAAGGCCACTGATCTTGAGTCTGTTCCAAAAATATTTAACAGTTTCTTTTTTTCTCACATTCACTGCAAGCATTTTTTGTGTTTAATAGAAGTCTAATAGATGTCTAGTAGACATTTAAACAGACCTCTTAGCTAAAACAAGGCTATATTGGGGATGTCTATGTCAATCTAATAGTGTAAAGAGTCAGGTTAACATCAGAGGTGAGGATCCAAATGCAGCTTTATTCTGGGATGATCGTACAGGCAAAGTCAAAATAGGAACAGAGAGGAGCATGAATTTATTCCAGAGATGAATTGTTAGGACATCCGGCAAAACAACATAAATATAAACAAAGCAAAAAAAAAAAAAGAGTAAGACAAGAGCAAGGAAATACTTTGTAGTGCTCACTTGCAGGATACAAGACTCAGCAAAGATATGTGTGTGTGTGTGTGTGTGTGTGTGTGTGTGTGTGTGTTCTCAAGCTTCAGCTGTGTATTTGCAATCAAGGGGGATCTGGAACTGGTGTGTGAGGTGCATGATGGAATATGTAGTCCAGTTCAGGGGCAGATGTGACGTGTAGAGTGCCCTCTAGTGTGTAGCGAGTGCCCACCCTCGGTGACTGACAAATAGACAAAAAATAGCTCATATCTAGATTAATCATATGGTATGGTGGAATAAATAACTACACATGTGAAGTCTGTTTAATCTGCCTAATTGATGATTAGTCTAATTTTGGACTATTCTTATATATATTAAGAACAAAATTCCTTATCTCTTATCTCTATCCATGTTGTTTTCAAAAAACACACAGGTATTACAAGTCGCACATTGTAAACATGTTTGCTTATTAGTGTGCTTCCTAATATCACACTCCAAAATCTACTTCCTGGTCAGATTAGTATTACGTTTATTGCCTTTGTGCTTGAGCTCATAATGAATTTGAAAGCCACACAGGAAACAAAAGGAGAGAAAAGTGTCTTTGATATTAGATAAGTGCAGCATGGAAAGGGGCTGCAAGCACAAAGCTGTCTGATAGATGAAAAAGATCTGAGGAACAGACTAGCAGAGATGCTTTCAGGGAATACTCCCACGCTGTCATTTGAATATTACAAAATGACGTCATACTATGGGACAGAGCTTTTTAATTTAAAGGGCTATGAAACCCCCATGTCTCAGCAGGGTTTTTTTCACACCTCTAGTTTGAAAATAGTAAGGAAAGTGTGCGAGTCCCGCTTTGTTTAGGTGGGAGTGTCCAACAGCGAAAAAGGGAAGGGTTTGCATGAAAATGGGAGTTTTGTTATATGTGGCTGGCAACCCAAACACAGACGCAGGGGAGATGGACAGCGATTCGGAGAGCAGCATTTACAGTGGATCTGAGAGCTGTGTAAAAAAAAGTGCAGGATTTCATTCCACCAGATTCTCCTCAGTCACATTATCTGGTTGATGACAGTACAGGTCCACTGCCTTATCATTTGTAACCTTTCAACACAAACACGCATGTGTATGCAGGAGAAAGTGTAGATGCTCCTGACGAGGTGAAAGTCTCACATTGGTAGTTATTATTCCCAACTGTATTTATTGAAATAACCAAATAACTAATAAATACACCATTGTGCCTGCCACAAATACTGCACTGCACTAAAAAAGTGGACTGTTGTAATCTGTTGTGAAAACATTGGTCTGGCACACCACCTTACACCGCACTTCGGGTTCAGAAGGATGTTACTGTTGTACAACCATTTAAAAAGACACCCAACAAAGCATTTGCAGTTCATAATATTGTAGTAATATTACTGTAAATTACTTAGTAACATCAGACATTTCACTAAGTAATGTCTTTAAAAACTGAAAGAGTACTGTTCACGATACCAACTAACTTTGCCATCTGAAGAAACATAAACAACAAACATTGATCGCACACTTACCAAATCCGTAGAGACAGGACAATCAACATGAATTGGAACCGCGTCTTTTTAAAAAGAAAATGAGTGGCAAACCTGAATTTGACCTTTTTCAGATTCGAAAAGCTCTCGGGTAAAAAATGTTCCTTACAAATGTATTTTTGTCACATGTTAGCAGGCCACTGTAATCCACACGCGAGTTGTGCTCTCATCGTGGAGAAATTAAAAAAACCTTTGTTGTGGCACATTTATAAATGCAACACTGATGACTCATGTCTGTGAACACTTCTTCTTCCTCCACTTGTTTTAATTACGGTTGGCAACACAACTTGACGTCTCTCTGAACACTGTAACAGGTAAAAAGAGTCTTCGGAGCTATATCACGCATATTAATGAAGTTGCACTTCATTCACAATAGAGTGCACTTATTGGTTCGTTCGTAATTCTTTCTCATGAATTAATGCTAAAAACTCAATGACGTCACTTTTTACCCACTGGTACAGACATCCAGTCTCCA
Source organism: Danio aesculapii (assembly GCF_903798145.1). Taxonomy (NCBI): domain Eukaryota; kingdom Metazoa; phylum Chordata; class Actinopteri; order Cypriniformes; family Danionidae; genus Danio; species Danio aesculapii. The sequence continues at coordinate 30,834,207 of NC_079435.1, forward strand.
TGCTGAAATTTACACAATGGCGTTTACACATCGCTGTGACATAGCTTCAATTTTTTTTTTTCAAACCAGAAGAACAAATTTGCTCAAAACAATGAAAAAACAACCAATTTTCACTTTTTTTGTGAAATATATGTGTCATAATAGTGTTTTTAGCAATGTGGGACATATAAATGACTGTCGACAGCTCAGAAAATGTGTTTTGGTGTTTCGTGACCCTTTAAAGCTTGACATTCATTGTATTGTCTTACTGTATGTCTGAGCTTACCAACAGTCCATGTTATTTAACATATTAAAGAATAAATCTGTCAGGCCAAGTTCACAGTCATTGTATCGCCATTGCTTTCACACTGCATGACTCTCTGGGGTAACCTTCGGTTGCTGCTGTGTTCACATTGAATGATGGATCAGAGGCAGGAAGTTACACCCTGCATGACTTTACTATAGCAACAAATGCTGACAGCTCTGTTTGGACTGGAAACCAAAAGCAAATGAAAAGTGATTAGAACCGAAAAGGTCTTATGAGCCTGCTGATATTCTGGTCTATAGCTCCTCCCATTGCCGTGTATCCTATTCTCTTATTGGCTGTAAGTCACTGCAGAGGGTTTTTCAGTCAGAACCTAGGATTTTGTGATTCTCTTAGGGCAGGGACACACCAAGCTGATGGTTGACCATTGGGTTTCAATCGAGCCATCAGTCAGCATCTGTCACGGTTGCAGGTTTGTGCGCTTTCCGGAGTATCTGTTTTGTCACATGGGTTTGTGTTGTTTGTTTTTCCACGTGTATTTGTTTGGTCACGTGTTATGACGGCACTCAGCTGTTTGATCACCAGCTGAGGTTCATTACTGAGCCTATATCTGGGCTACGTTTCTATGTCTCTATGTCAGTTCGTTGTGTTTGCTTATGTGTATCTGTGTTGTGCTCAGGACTAGAAGAGTGACTGCTGGTATTGTTTCGTCCCTCTGTCCTGCCCAGAGTTCCAGTGTCCTCACCCTTTTTGTAGCCCTGTTGGCTTATTTTTCACTGTTAACATTAAACATCTCACTTGCATTTGGATCCATCTCTGTACCCTTACTTCACTCGTGACAGAACGAACTGACCTTGTCATGGATCCAGCGAGTGCATCCCAGATCTCTGAGTTCGTCTCACTCAGTAACGCCAGGATTGACCGGCAGGATGAGGCATTAGCTACCACCGCTCAGGCGATTCAGGCTCTGGTCGGCCAGGTCTCCTTGCTCACCACGCAGGTCCAACAGCTGGTTACAGGAGCGGCACAAGCTGAGACCGCACCAACCCCTGTAGTGTTGCCAGCACCAACGACTACTAATCGCCTTGTTGAACCTCGTCTTCCTCCTCCAACCTGCTATTCCGGAGAGCCTCACCTATGCCGGTCCTTTCTCTCCAAGTGTTCCTTGTACATCACGTTGCAACCACGTTGTTCTCCACGGAGCAGGCTAAGGTTGCCTTTGTCATCACTCTCCTTTCGGGTAAGGCGGCTCAATGGGGAACTACAGCCTGGGAACAGAAACTGCCATGCTGTTCTACCTTCGAGCTGTTCTCCAAAGAGCTTAAGAAGGTGTTTGATCGGGCCGCTTCCGGGAGAGAGGCCGCCCGAATCCTCGCTGAACTCCGTCAGGGAAATCGGAGCGTGGCGGACTACTCTATTGAGTTTCGGACTTTGGCGGCTGAGTGCGGCTGGAACGAGGAGGCGCAGTGGGACATGTTCCTGCATGGACTATCCGAGCGTCTTCAGGACGAGATCTATACTGCAGATCTTCCAAAGACCTTGGACGAATTAGTGGATCTGGCGTTCGGGTGGACGCCCGATTGCTCCGCCGAGAGAATCGCAGGCAGCAGGTCAGGTTTTTGGAGCCGGTCTCTGGTCCTCCGGTTTTGGCTGCGGCGCCGGAAGTGGGAAGCGCTGACCCGGAACCGATGCAGGTGGGCAGGTCCCGCTTGTCCGTACAGGAGAAGCGCCGACGGAGAGAGGAGGGACTCTGCCTTTACTGTGGTGGCACGGGACATCGTGTGGTTTCCTGTCCAGTAAAAGACAACACCCATCAGTAGGTAAGAGGTTACTGATGGGTGAAATTAATCTGGATAAACCCTCTGCGGCGGCTACCTTGTTGCCCGTCACTTTATCATGGGGTTCCGGAAGCCAGAACACCCATGCCCTTGTTGATTCCGGGGCAGAGGGGAATTTCATTGATTCCAGTTTCGCTTTCAGTTTTAAACTTCCAGTTAACACCCTTTCACAACCCATTGCAGTACGCGCCCTCAGCGGACTTTCCCTTCCCACTATCACTCACTCCACTAAACCCATAAAGATGATCACGTCCGGAAATCATGTTGAAAATATATCTTTCTTTTTAACAGACTGTGCTAACACACCAGTGGTTTTAGGTCATCCTTGGCTGATCCTCCATAAGCCTCACATTAACTGGGGTCTTAATACTATATTTTCGTGGAGTGAGAACTGTCATGAGTCTTGTCTTTCGTCTGCTCGTTCTGCTGTGTCTTGTTCTGTGTTTCAGGAGGAGCGCATGGACCTGTCAAACGTGCCCAGTGAGTACCTCGACCTGAAGAGAGTGTTCAGTAAGTCTCGCGCTGCTTCTCTGCCTCCTCATCGTCCCTATGACTGTGCTATAGATTTATTGCCAGGTACATCTCCGCCTAAAGGCAAACTATACTCTCTTTCTATTCCTGAGAGGGAGGCCATGGAGAAATACATTTCTGATTCTCTAGCGGCTAAGATCATTCGCCCTTCTTCTTCACCGGCGGGGGCGGGGTTCTTTTTCGTGAAAAAGAAAGATGGGTCTCTTCGTCCTTGCATAGATTATCGAGGGTGAACAACATCACGGTGAAGAATACTATCCTTTGCCGCTGATGTCTTCAGCGTTCGAGCGTCTGCAGGGGCATCTTTTTTCACGAAATTAGATCTCCGCAACGCATATCATTTGGTTCGCATTAAGCAGGGTCATGAATGGAAAACTGCATTTAATACCCCCAGGGGTCATTTTGAATATTGTGTTCTCCCTTTTGGGCTTTCCAACGCCCCCGCAGTTTTCCAAGCACTCGTTAATGATGTGTTGCGAGATATGATAGATCAGTTTATTTATGTCTACCTGGATGACATTCTGATTTTTTCCCGTTCTCTCCAGGAACATGTGCAGCACGTCAGGCGAGTGCTTCAGAGGCTGCTAGAGAATGGGCTTTTTGTCAAGGCGGAGAAATGCGTGTTTCATGCACAGTCTGTTCCTTTTTTAGGACACATTGTGTCGGTCGAGGGGGTGCGCATGGATCCAGAGAAGATTCAGGCTGTGGTGAATTGGCCAATTCCGGAGTCTCGTAAGGCCCTGCAGAGATTTCTGGGTTCGCCAATTTTTACCGGCGTTTTATTCGCAATTTCAGCCAGCTCGCCGCCCCTCTGACGTCCTTAACCTCCTCCAAGACTTCCTTCAGGTGGTCGAGTGCAGCACAGGCTGCATTCACAAAATTAAAGGGCCGCTTTGTTTCAGCCCCCATTCTGGTGACTCCTGATCCCTCCCGGCAGTTTGTGGTGGAGGTTGACGCGTCAGAGGTGGGGGTGGGCGCTATCCTGTCCCAGCGTGCATCCTCGGATGACAGAATTCATCCTTGCGCGTTTTTTCACACCGATTATCTCCCGCAGAACGTAATTACGACATTGGTAATAGGGAGTTGTTGGCTGTCAAACTCGCTTTGGAGGAGTGGCGTCATTGGTTGGAGGGTTCGGGGGTTCCCTTTATCGTTTGGACCGACCATAAGAACCTTGAATACATCAAGTCTGCCAAACGACTTAGCTCCAGGCAGGCTCGGTGGGCATTATTTTTCGGACGATTCGACTTTACCATCTCTTATCGACCGGGTTCTAAGAACATCAAACCCGATGCGTTATCCCGTCTTTTTGATTTTTCCGAGCGCAATACGTCTCTTGAGCCCATCGTTCCTCAGAGGATTTGTATTTCTGCGGTGACATGGGAGATCGAGAGCAGGGTTCGCACAGCCCTGGATGGGGTAACGCCCCCGGCCGGATGCCCACCCAGCCGCTTGTTTGTGCCGGAGGAGATTCGGTCTGACGTCATTCGATGGGGACATTCCTCCAAAGTGGCTTGTCATCCTGGGGTGAGTCGTACTATATTTTTGGTTAAACAGCGATTCTGGTGGCCAGCTATGGCACGGGATATACGTGAGTTTGTTTTGGCCTGTTCCGTTTGTGCTGTTTCTAAGACTTCTAATCGACCTCCCGCTGGACTCCTTCATCCTCTGTCAGTGCCTTCGAGACCCTGGTCGCACATTTCGCTAGATTTTGTCACAGGTCTCCCGCCATCTGGTGGCAATACGGCTGTTTTGACCGTGGTGGACCGGTTCTCGAAGGCTACTCACTTTATCCCTCTTCCCAAATTACCCTCAGCCAGAGAGACAGCGGATGCTGTCATAAATCACGTCTTTCGCATTCATGGCCTCCCGACGAACGTGGTTTCTGACAGGGGGCCCTGGACAGGCTGACAGTTTGTCTCTAAATTTTGTAGAGAATTTTGTCGTTTATTGGGGCGGCTGTAAGTCTTTTCTGGTTTCCATCCTCAGAGTAACGGACAGACTGAAAGGGCCAACCAAGATCTCGAGCGTATGTTACGTTGTTTGGTTTCCCAGAATCCCACCTCTTGGAGTCAGCAGCTCCCATGGGTGGAGTATGCACACAACTCATTGCCAGTGTCAGCCACGGGCCTTTCTCGGTTTCAGTGTAGTTTAGGTACCAGCCAGTTTAGGTTTAGGTTTAGTTTAGGTTTTCCCAGTCTGGAATCCGAAGTCGCGGTCCCCTCCGCTCACGCCTTTGTCCAGAGGTGCCGACGCACTTGGAACAGGGCCAGACAGACCCTCCTCCAAGTGGGTGCGCGCACCAAGGCTAAAGCCGATCGCCACCGGTCTAAGCCTCCCGTTTACGTCGTCGGTCAAAGAGTGTGGCTTTCAACCAAGAATATTCCCTTGTGTCCGTATGTAATAAACTTGCACCTAAATTTATTGGCCCATTCACTGTCATCAAAATCATTAGTCCGGTGGCAGTCCGCCTCAACTTCCTCCAGCGTACAGGAGAATACATCCCGTGTTTCATGTTTCCAAATTAAAGCCCGTTTTTCATACGGCCATTAACCCGCCCAGTCCGGTCCCTCCCCGCCGCGTCTCGTAGATGGGGAGACCGTTTATTCGGTTAAGCGCATTCTGGATTCAAGACGGAGGGGGCGAGGATTTCAGTACTTGGTGGACTGGGAAGGTTACGGTCCAGAGAGAGAGTTGGGTTCCGGCTAGGGACATATTGGATCACTCTCTTATCGATGAATTCAATCGCCAGGTAAGCTCTTCTGGGAGCACCAGGAGGTGCTCTAAGAGGAGGGGTATTGTCACGGTTGCAGGTTTGTGCGCTTTCCGGAGTATCTGTTTTGTCACATGGGTTTGTGTTGTTTGTTTTTCCACGTGTATTGTTTCACGTGTTATGACGGCACTCAGCTGTTGATTGATCACCAGCTGAGGTTCATTACTGAGCCTATATCTGGGCTACGTTTCTATGTCTCTAGTCAGTTCGTTTGTTTGCTTATGTGTATCTGTGTTGTGCTCAGGACTAGAAGAGTGACTGCTGGTATTCGTTTCGTCCCTCTGTTCCTGCCCCAGAATTTCAGTGTCCTCACCATCTTTTTGTAGCCCTGTTGGCTTATTTTCACTGTTACCATTAAATATCTCACTTGCATTTGGATCCATCTCTGTACTCTTATTTCACACGTGACAGCATCGGTCCAGCTAGCTGGTTTGGTTGATCCACATTTCGCCTCTTATCGGGCTAATGTCAGATCGAGTTGTCCCTTTCAGCATGTAGAATTGGTATCATTCGTTGGCTAAAGAGAGCAATTTAATTTGTCATCCAGTAACAAATCTGAGCGTAAGAACACAAAGTCAAGTGATGTAACTAAGTAAACAATTAAATAAGGAAGGCAACTACGCCAGGTTTAATTTTTCTACATTCTCAAATAATTGCAAACAATAGGCCTGTTTCAGTAAGGAGGTTCAACCATCTCGGAGTTTAAACTTGAACTCTGAGTTGATTTACCGAGAGATTAAAAACTCAGAATTAGGTCAATCAACTTTGAGTAGACTAACTCAGAGTTAAGCGCCCACACCGCAACTTCAAAAAGGCATTATCAAAAGAGCGCAGACATTACAAGTGACTATGGCAACATCTTAAAAAAAGACATCACCATTTCTTTCTCCAGCTGAACTTGATGTGCTCATGCAAAGTTATAGCAAATATGACCATATATGTTAAAAAGCAACACCACTGCATCAGTGAAACTGAGACAGTTAGCTTGGGAAAACAGCTGCTCAAGTTAATGCGAAATTTTACATTTAAAGTTTTTAAATATTTAAGTATAATAAAATAAGTAATGTTATGTGTGACGTTTCTAAAAAATTTTTACACACATTCACACTTTTATACACGTTGATCAGTTTTAAAGGGCACCTATGGTGAAAAATCTACTTTTCAAGCTGTTTGGACAGATATGTGTGTAGATATAGTGTATAGACTGTCATATTGGGGTGAAATAAACACCCCAGTCCTTTTTTTCAATTTAACAACATAAAAACTGTGGACCAATTGGAGCGGTTTTCAGACCGACCGCAACTTGACGTAGGAGTGCGGTCCCCCCACCCACCGAATTGATTGACAGCTGCGCGTATTAACATGTAGTCATGTGTATAATCATATCAAGAAGACCAGACGTGCGCAAAGCAATGGGGAATAAAAGGTCTGTTCAGTTCGCTAGGATCATCAATCATCATCAAATGTGATCAAGAGTAAGTTTCACATGTTTAAAATGTTTTAAAACAGTGCACGTGTGTAATGAATTACAGTGATTTACTTCAGCTTTACTTCATCAGCACAGCCGTGTGTCAGAACAATTATAAAGGAAGACACTTCAATCCCGCTTTGTGGACATTAAAATCAGGTTTATTTTGTTCATTAACATAACAGATATCCATACAGCAGTGGAGATTAACCTGTATCCTGTCACATTTGCGTGCAAAAAGAGTGCAAAGCTAAACACGCTTTGTCTGTCTCTCTCTGTGTGTTTGTGTGTGCGCATATAAAATAGCGCGTATAAAATAGAATCTTGTAAAAGGTATAATGAAAAATCTGATGGGTGTTTTGAGCTGAAACTTTACAGAAACATTCTGGAGACGCAAAACACTTATAAAATCTGAAAAAGGGGTAACCTAGGTGCCATTTAATAGATTTAAAAGCGCACTTGTGTCTGCCTTTTTTATTGATCAAGTAATAGAGGTTGATATAACATTTAGAATGTAAGCAGAACTAAACAATAGTTTTTAGATAGAATAATAATCCCATTAATCTAGTTACAGTACATGTCCCTGTCGAAGGTCTGTGATTTGAATCTAATTGTGTATTAAAAAAGGACAAGCCATTCTCGTATGTGACTTTGTTCTTTGTGTGACTGAAATGTAGGCAATAGCAATGTTTCCATCCAAATATATTAATTAAATTTATGTGCAAAACTGGAATAATGCATAAAAGAGCAGCATTTCCATCCCACGATTCAAAGAGAACAAAATTGTCACTTCCTGATTAAACGGGCACCAAATATCAACAGTAAAACAGAATTTACTGCGGTAGAAAAAGCTGCGTCAATCTTTTCTTTATTTAATAAATGTACTTGCGCCTCAGAAGACAATGCTGACACTGAAAGCGTGGTGGCGTTTGAAGCTATGAGACGCGGAGAACAGATGCTCCTGACCCGCTCCAGACGCTCTGGAGGTCATTAATATAATAACGCTAATACTGAAACGGTTAAGGTGTTTTAGAATGAATGACCAAAACAACATTTAAGATGTTTTACAGTGTGCTCAGCCTGCTGGTTTGTCTATTCACACACATTTTCATCACCACATGATCATCTTATAACAAACCTTTTTTAATGCACATACTGTAATTTGTTCAGTATAAGTGTTTCCATCGTAGTTTAGGCGAATCTTTTCTATTGAATAAAAGTTTATCCTACTCATTTATGCGCATATGTTTTTTGCGTATTTTCAAAAGCATCATGACGTTTCCATCAAACGTTTTTATCCGCATATCTATAATGAGCATTAAAATAGGTGGGTGGAAACGTAAGGCTAAGGCAAGAAATACCGCTTCGTCTTCAAAAAAAGGGGAGGAGTTGACAGAAACTCAGAGTTTAGAGAATAAACCTGCTTCTGACCAGGTTAGGTTCACAGAGTAAGTTACCACAGTAACTGACTCTGAGGTTAAAGGGTACCTCTCTTTCAGAAAAAGGCTTGACTTGCTTTTCTCGAGTTTAACAAAACCTGCCAGTTTGAAACAGGAAAACCCAGAAGTTCTGCCTTCATTTCAGGGTTAAAATACTCAAGTTTTCACTTAACCTCCTTTCTGAAAGCGGGGCCCAATATGTATCATTAGATTTATCAGATATATTTGAACAAGCAAATTCCTCCATGTTGAGTGGCAGGTAACTGTGATAATGATACTAAACACTGCGTTATTTATGCATTGTCCTGTGCACATTTAATCTTCCAGGGTCCCTTTGTGGATATGAGAAAACTGATTTTTGCCCCCTGTGGGGAGTGAAAGACACGTTCATTGTGCAGGTTTTTGGTCTATATGTGAGCCAATGCAAGCCAACAACACAGAAGGTTTTCGTCAGTTGTTTGGCATTGGGATTGGTGTTTCCCGCCACTTAGATCACACCCTTATAATTCACATTGCGTGATTTGATTGTCATGTGCACGAACAAGCCTGATTTGCTTCTTGGGGGAATAAATTAGCTCCAACTTCAGAGTAGGGGTTGAACCCAGTTCAACACGTGGTCTAAATATATGTTGATTGGCTTGAATTTAGAGAATCCAAGAATTTCAGTTGGTGGTGTAATTTCACCAGGAAGATGGCAATAAAAGAGAAGCTAGGTTAGGTACTGCCCTTGTGCCTAGTTTTCTATACAGAGCTGTTGTAACTACCCAGTGCAAAAGCACTTTTGAGACCATTGATTGTTGATTAATGATTGACTTGAACTTGCAACACTTTGGAAAATGGAGTCTAGAAAAGGCCATTCCTGCCTCCACTCATCTCCCTGGTTCTCATCTGTTCACTTCTTAAGAGTGGTTGAGCAGGTTTCATTGTTTTTTATACTGTCTCTATTGAGTCACTGCATTTTCATTTACAGATATTTTCTTTTCTCTGTCAGGTACGTCTTGTTGCTGTCCATTCTGTCTTCATCCCAGGAGTGGTGATGATAATTGCCTACGGTCTCATATCCAGAGAACTTTACAGAGGGATTCAATTTGAGCTGGGCAGAAAAAAGACTCCAGTGGTATGAAATTTTTGTGAACACGTGTGCGTGTGTATGTGTGTAAAGACCCCAGAATCTCAAAGTAGTCTGAAGCACACCCGTCCATCCACTTTGATAAACCACCTAAAACATTTAAAAGATTTAATTTTTGTTTAACCACCAGACATTTCCATCAAACGTTTTTTTTTTTTTATTCAGCACTGAATCTGACTTCAATCCTGTGCATTATATCTATTTGGCTTGAATTTTCAGCAGTTAAACAAGGAAGAGTAAATTGAAGTATTGCTAATCATGTTTACTTGCAAACAGCATTTGATTTAATGTTTCTGTATGTCAAAGAGCCCTTAAAAAAGTGGTTTCCTGCCATTTAGAGATTTGAGCAGGTAGATGCTTTTATTTGGCATCCTCAAATGGCATGCTCAACAGACCTTGTTCCTCTCTCCATTTTGTGAAAGTTGCCTGCTTGACCCATGTCTCCCATGGTGAATACTGAATGCACTAGGTCATGCTGAGTACTTCCCTGAGCGTTAAGGTTGATTGTGCACTGATGTGCTGAATGTAAGTTCTCTCGGGGAGAAGCTTTAGATAACTGCAGTGGATGGTGGAAGAGGGTACTTCTCAGTGCATTGAAGTTAAAGACCTCCACAGGTATCTTTTATTAGAAGTATTGCTGAAAAGCAACCAACTTTTTTAGTGATGAATTTTTTTGGAGAACTACGCATAGGGACATGCTGAACCAAGTCTATGCTAGTTAATAGACTACTGGTTATACAGGTGTTATTTGTTTAAGTTGTACCACCCTTTTTTTCACAGGCATACAGTGTGACAAAACACTTCCTTTTAAATGAGATGTCTTCTTTTCCCTAATGTTATGTTCTTCACAACCAACATTATGCCATCTATATTAATCCACATTGAAACAGATTTTATCTGAAGTGTCCTCATACATTGCAAAGATGAGATCTCTGCAGCTCTGCTTATTAAATAATGCAAAAAAAAAAGGTTAAAAAATATCAAACTGTGTTTTTGGTATTTGAATTTAGCTTAAATGTCAGTTATGATGCTTGTTTTTTTACAGGTATTGTCATTTTACAGATTTGAAATGAGAGCTAAGAAAATGTTTGTAACAGCCAAAAAGTCCAGAAGAGCAGTCAGAGTGATTGTGGACAGATGCAGTATAGGGTAACTGTACATCTTTATTTACTCTGATTTTTTTTTTTTTCATTTACAGGTGTTAAAAGAATGGGTTGAATGGTGGATTGTCATCTTGCCATGATGAGAGCGATGGATGTTATATACAGGTCTCAAAGAAACCTCCCGCTATGTGAACTTTCAGCTTTGACCACCTCAGGCACAGTCAAGACAGGAACCGTCCACGAAGCAACACCTCAGAGGCCAAACTCATTGCCAAAAAAACGAGTGATCCGAATGCTGATCATTATAGTTGCCATGTTCTTTGTATGTTGGATGCCTTCTATACTCTGCCAACACCTGGAAGGCTTTCGACCAAATATCTGCTCAGCGTGCACTTTCTGGAGCTCCCATCTCCTTCATTCAGCTGCTCTCCTATACCTCAGCCTGCGTTAACCAATCATCTACTGCTTCATGAACACCCGCTTCCGAAAGGCTCTCTTGGCTACCTTCGGGTGTTGCAGGCGGCCGTGCCACAATCACAGGAAGAGGAGGGAAGGTGATGATGAGATCACTGGGGTCAACAGGGGCGTCCATATCCAAGTTCAGTTATACAACTGTTAGCACGGTAGGGCCATGTTAGCATTGCGGGTGTTTCCAATTTGATCCAAGAGCCATGTGTTTGTCATGTATTGCTCGTTAGGAGTTCAGATTACCGGTTCTTCTTTTCATGGTGTCCCACATTCTTTGTTCAATGTGTCAGTGTTATTTGGAAAAGAATACCTCAATTGTTTGTTCTTCTTTCTGCCTAATTCTGTGTGTCAGTGGTGTCTTTCTTTGGTTGTGTACAAGGGATGTACAAAAATGAAGCTTTATTTTTTGTGCGGTAAATATTAGAGGACTTTTCAAAAGATGATCTTAATAATGCATGGTAAGTGTCCAATAGAGAAATACCATAGAAATATTCTTATATCTTTGATGTTATTGAACCAAATACTGCACGTTGCATGATCAAACAAAACAGCCCTCTGGTAGATAGCTGGCTACAAAATGGTACAGTTGGTCTTTTTTGGTCTACATGAATGTTGTGTTTTTTTTCTTGTTGGTTCTTTGTTTTGTTTGAGCTCTTTAACAGAATCCTTGTCTTGATGAGCTTCAGTTACATCACCGAGAGTTTATTTCCTCAATAATAACAGCATTAGAGGTCTTGTAGGAAACAATGTTTAATGCTCATCCTTTTTTGATGCCACATGTTCTACAAGTTATCTTACACAAAGATCTATCGGGAGCAAGGGGGAGTTCAGTCATCAACAACCTCTTGCAAATCTTCACACCCAGCTGATGTGACGAAATGGTCAACACTGCCATGTTATTGTACAAGAATTTTTAAAATACTCCTAGACACCTTGACACTGGGAAATATTGAAAGAAAAGAAAGGAATAAAGTGTAAAGAGAACTTTGAAGATGAAGATGTGATTGCCTGACCAAAACACAACCTGAAAAAAGAAAGCAAGGTCTGTGTAAAAATTGCAGTTGCTCTAATTGATTTTTTTACCTTATTCCTGAGGCTGATGAGACACCTGGGATATTCAGCATCTTGTCTGGCCCAATGAAGCCTCTCTAATATATGAAAGGAGAGCTAAGCTCTTGTTTGGGCTGAATTTAATTTATTCAGCAGTTTCATGCTAAACATGAAAGCCGGATCTGCACAGTGAAACCAAGCATAAGATGTTTGGGTGCTTATGACTAGTTTATCACAGGGCTGCTGACACATGTATAAAATATGGTCATACAAGTATCCACTTGAAGAGTTCAGATGCAAAACCCTCTAAATCCATCAGACCTCATATTTTGTAAATGAGCATTTTCTATCAGGCTCTTATAATAAGGTTCAGAAGGTTCATTTTATATATAATGAAAAGGTTATTAGCTAGTAAATAATTTTTTTTTTTCAAAAAATGTCACTTTAGACAATTCGTTGGTTTTTAACAAGGTAGATTTTCTTCTGCGTCAAAGCCAGCAAAATCCACTAGTGCTTTTTTTGCAAATACCACTAAATCCACCTATTGAGACAAGACAGTGCAATTAGCTGAAAAATCACTAAAGATGCCATTAGAAATTATCTTACCAAATATAAAACACATAAACACCTAAGTTAAAAACAAATAAATCTGTTAAGTAAGTGGTTCGTTCTGCTGTGTTAACCCCTGATAAACTAGGGACTAAGCAAAAGGAAAATGAATGAATGAAATCTGTCAATTAAGTGCATTAATCAATAACAATAAAATTGACATTAATTAAATCTTAATAATCTGTTGTCGTTTCATAAATTGGGATTTACATTTAATGGAAGTAGAGCAGTGTAAACATTGTAAATATTGTAAAACAAGCTTAGTATAGTAAATCTGACTCATTCAAAGTAGCCTCACTGTGCAAAAAAACGTTATGAATGCATGCTACACTTCAGTTTCTACATTGTGTTTTCTTCTTTTTCTTGTAATGCACAGAGTTGTGAGGTAAGAAATGTTTTCATTTGTCATTCAGTGACAGTTGGACAGGCTTATACAATTCTCTTATATTTTATACAAGTCTCCTCATAAAAGCCGGCGTATCTGCACGCTGCTACATTGAAAACATATGATTCGATTCGCACCTTCAGATTGATTCTCGGGAGATGCGGCTTTTGCTGTCAAAGGCAAGTGACGTTTAGAGGCTTTTGCCAACAAACAGTTATTTCTGAATGCGCTGATGCTGAGATTTGGATAATTTTTAAGCAAATATATTTGTTCAACATGTACTACGTGCCTAAAGCATTCACTCAATGCCATTAGCTCATTTTTGGCGAAAGTGGCGTTTAGTGGCTTTTGCATCTGAACTCTTTACTTGTTAAAGGGAAGGCTCACCCAAAACTGAAATTTCTGTCATCATTTACTCTTCCTTCACTTGTTCCAAACCTGTTTTCTGAGTTTCTGTCTTCTGTTAAACAAAAATGTGGATGTCAACGGTAACACATTTCAGCTTTAATAATATACACTACCAGTCAAAAGTTGGGGTTAGTTTTTTTTTCTTTAGAAAATTATTATGTTCATCAAGGCGGCATTTATTTAATTAAAAAAAAGTAAAATTGTTAAATATTTATAAAAGTTAAATAAACTGTTTTCTTACTGTATGTTAGTTTCAAATTAAATTATTTCTCCAGTCATTATTGCTTTTATTACTATTTCATTATTAAAAAATAACTATTAATAATAATAACAGGCTGCACGGTGGGGATTGGTTAGCACGTTCGCCTCACAGCAAGAAGTCGCTGGTTCGAGCCTCAGCTGGGTCAGTTGGCATTTCTGTGTGGAGTTTGCATATCCTCCTCGTATTCGCATGGGTTACCTCTAGGTGCTCCAGTTTCCCCCACAGTCCAAAGACATGTTGTTTATGGGAATTGGTAAGCTAAATTGTCTGTAGTGTATGTGTGTGAATGAGTGTGTATGGATGTTCCCAGTGATGGGTTGCAGCTGCTTGATAAGTTTGGCGGTTCATTCTGCTGTGACGACCCCAGATCAAAAAAGGGACTAAGCCGAAAAGAAAACGAATGAATGATTAATAATAACAATAATAATTTTTATTATTATTTAGAGTGATTCTGAAGGATCATGTGACTTCATTAATGAAGCTGAAAAATCATCTATAAAATCACTGAAATAAATTATTAAATTAAATTATAAGCTACTTTTGAACAGTTATTTTATAGTGCAATATAACTTTTCACAATTTTACGATTTGTACTTTATTTTGATTAAATAAATGCAGTCTTGGTGAGCAGGATGAGCTTATTTTTCAACATTTAAAATCCTACTCACCCCAAACTTTTGACTGGTAGTGTATGTATACTTTTGTGCTCAACAGAAGAAAGAAACTCATAAAGAGTTAAAACCACTTGAGGGCGTGTAAATTAGTCAATTTTTATTTATGGGTGAATTATCCTTTTCAGTTGTGATGTGTGAGTGTGTGTGATGAAATTTTATTTTGAGTCCATAATCTACTAATTTCTGTTGAGAATACAACCCTTCTCATTAGGCCATTTTGGAAGCACTTTTTGTTTAAATTATAATAGTAGTACTATTACATTGATATTATTACAGCACAACGAGTGTATATATTAGCATTACTTAATGTTTTCTTTTCCATCTGCTAACGAGTGTTTGGACCCAGAAATGGTGATGCGTAACATCAGGTTAACATACCTAAAACATGTTTTTTTTCTAGTTCATCAGTTAATCAACTTTTGATTTTTTTTTTTTCATTACTAACGATTTGTATATTTAATCCACACATTAAAAAAACAAATAAATAGTTTGAATAATTCATAAAGTATGAACTATTGCTGATTTATAAAAATCAACTATTTAAAAATGCAATATTCAGTTTACAAACATAAAGCAAATCTCATCAGTTACAATAATAAAATAAATAAAAAATGATTGTGTATTTTTGCAGGCCAACATTAAACAGTTGCTGTTTTTTATTTAATGGCTTTGTGCTTAAAAGACTTCTCCTTGCAAACATATATTGTCATTTTACTCATTTTACTTTCACATTGGAAGTCAGAACCTATATTCATAGCTTCGTAATGTATGGCCTCTAGGGATATACAGTGAGCAAATACTTCAGTGCATACACACGCCAGCCTCCCTTACCTCATTCATTTCTGACTGCTGCTTTCTCATTATTATCACTCCCTTCCTGCAATTTTTTTTTTCTTTTCATCGATCAGTTTTTCCTTTTCTCCGTTGCCCTCTAAAGGACCACCTGGGTATGTGGCAGACCTAAATCAAACAAAAGTCTTGGGGATAAACAGAAAGTGCTATTTCTCACTGACACACAACCTGTCTGCTTAGTAACTGGTGTTATTTCTCTTGGTGACATCCGGCACAAGCTATGCTGAAAGTTGAGCTGGTTATTCTCACATGTTGTGTTTGGATAGATGACTAATAACATAAGTCTGGTCAAACCACTCCAACAGAGGATATGGATCCTGTTCCAAGACAACCATTCATACAGTACATGGATGGTTTGATTAGGACCAAAGCCTCATAAAATAACACAGAAGAAACATATTGAAATGAAATGTACCTAAATAAAAATAACAGCACAACAAAGGCTTTTGTGGAAATATGCTTTGGATAAACAGACAACAAATAAAAGGGTAATATATTCATCTTTAATCTCTGTCGAGCTTAATGTTGAGCATCAGGCTGTTGGAATAAAACCACAACATACTGGCCGGTCATGTTAAATAGAAGAGGTAACAATTGTTACACTTTCTGACTTTGTTCAGATGAAGATTTTATTTTCAGACATATTTTCTAACATGCTTCAACTCTCTTCTGCACTTTCTGTGGCAGATGTAAAGGAACAGTAACAGACTGATAAATATGCAGTGTGTCAAAGTTTGTCTGCTCTAGATTGTTCTCTATGAGGAATTGTCCTCAGCTAGTTCTCTTCTGAAATATAGTCAGAAATATGTTGTATTGTATTGTGAGTAATTTGTGATCTGTATCATTTAGCCAAAAAGATTACTATGTATTGATTAGATTAATCATACAATATGTGTTTATGGTTTATATTTAAACCATCAGTGTAAATACATACATCACTGTACTGACATTTTAGGATTCATCTACATCTATATAAATGCATTTTCACACATACACAATACTTGAAAGATTTCTCAAGTAATTTCTTGCCTTTGCCCAACCTACTACTACTACACACATACACAAACGCAATGAAAAGAAAAAAATTGTAAACAAAAAGCAAACACCAATGATCCTGAAGAGTAGTAAGAATTGTGGGACTTCACTAAATACACTAGCTTTCACAGCACATTTACAGCACAATTAAGTGATACAGAGATGATACAGAGAGGTTGTTATAATGCAGTGTATTGGATATGCCACCATAGCCTTAAATGAGGGTGTGGAAATGTATGACACTGCGTGCTTGTAGGTGTTTTATGACTGAGTAGTACTTTCGTACAACCAGAGATTGTATTATTAGGCAATTTTTTGTAGCAATTGTCCTTTTCCATTTGCCATTTAATGAATTCAAATTTCATTTATTATATATTTTACCTCAATTGTGTTTAGAGTACTGTAACTGTTTTGCACCTCATAGTCAATTTTTGAAACTATATGCTTTAGTTTTTTTTTTTTTTGGACAAAAAGTAAAGAATCAATTTTTTTCATTTGGCATTAGCTTACGTCTCTGAAGCAAGCTATAATATATAGGGTTGTTACTCATAAATTACTGTTGTGTCTCAGAGACTACTGTTGTGATAGATGCATTCAAGGGGCAAGCTTCTGGGCAGAGTTTAAGTAGGTCTACACACTTTGTGCACTAAATGAAAATTCTGTGGTTCACTTCTGTACTACATGAGCTGTGAAAGAACATTTATGAATGTATATTGATTAACAGAGAATCTTCTATATTCCTCAGATAAGCCCTTGCCTTGAACATGATGCTCATTTTGTATTAAATTAAGCCTGATTAAGGAATTCAATTGTCATTGTCGATTTAAGTCTTTTAACAATATCAGAACATTGTCTGATTTATGTAATGTGGTGTCAATCCCTAAAGACCGATATGCCTATGAAATGAAGTATATCAAAATTAGGACATTTGTTTTGACCAGATCCTAAACACAAGCCGACAAAACAAAGAGAAGACATGTCCAGACAATGCATTCATTCTAGTGCAACTTACGCTAATAAATAAATAAATAAATAATACAAATTCAGATGTAGTCCCTGATGCTGGGAAATGAATCTTCTACATAAAATACATCATTTGTACTCTTTGTTGTTTATGATGATAGAATTTGTGTGGGCACTCAACAAAACTCCAGCATTCTGATTCGCCATTGAAACATGTTCTTGGTTATTTTTCTTATGTGCAGATGTAGAAAAATTACACATCTATAGCATCGCTAATGCGCCAAAAAATGTGCCACTGTGAAATGGCATGCTCAAGTCTGATCAACTAGTTTTTTTGATTATTAGATTTGAAAACAACAGACTATACTATAATCTGGTTAATGAAAGCATTGTAGGCATGGACATTTTAATTGTATTTACAAAAAGAAAATAGATTAGGGTCTATAATATATACAATATAATATAACATAACATATTTTTAGTGATAAAACCAAAATGAATACAAAATGTACATTTCTAAGAACATAGAAATGAATTTTAAAATAGTTTTTCAAGGAAATGATCCTCCTTATGGTTGAAACTTTACAGTAACATCGGTGGCCCGATTTTGTTTCATTTTCTTCTGTTTGACATTTTTTATATTTTTGTATACCTACTTTGACCATCTCAGCAGACTGTATAAAAGTTCTATCAACCTATATGTTCTGTCATCCAAGAGAAAAATGTTCTCAGTATATGTTTACTATATTTAGAATATCATGTGAAGGCTTGTTTTGCAATGTGTAAATGTCTTTGTCGTGATCTGGGTTTGTAGTTTGAGGCCAAGGCTAAAATAAAGCTTTCTTAATGCTACCATGGTAATCTGTCTTCTGTTATCATGTCTTTGAAGCTCCCACCTTTTCTTCCTCCATCACAGAATGTTTATTCAGCTACTTAGTTTGCAGGTGTTGTCACACAGAATCTATCTTTCAGGGAAAGCCAGTGTTGTGACAGCATGGCAACTCAAAATTCCTTTGTCCACACAACTTTTAGCATCAGGATAAGACTCTATGTGTTTGTTGTGGTTATAGACAGGAGATTAGAGAATTAGGGTTAGCTGAAGTCGACTGAAAGTGACACAAATTAATGGCAATGTTATTGCTGTCTGAAACAATAAATAGCCGTAA
Organism: Danio aesculapii; assembly: GCF_903798145.1. Classification (NCBI taxonomy): domain Eukaryota; kingdom Metazoa; phylum Chordata; class Actinopteri; order Cypriniformes; family Danionidae; genus Danio; species Danio aesculapii. Next base: position 30,852,604 of record NC_079435.1, read on the forward strand.
TTAAATCCAGAGTAAACTGACATTTAAAAATCCAAATAACCTCTTTGATCACTCCTTCACAACATTGATCTCAAAACTCAAATCAATGCGTCCATTCCCAGTAGTGCATAAACGGGTATTATTTCATTGTTTAACATTTGTGTAACATAATAACCATGATGGCGACCCAGTGGCGCAGTAGTGCTGTCGCCTCACAGCAAGAAGGTTGCTGGTTCGAGCCTCGGCTGGGTAAGTTGGTGTTTCTGTGTGGAGTTTGCATGTTCTCCCAGTGTTCGCGTGGGTTTCCTCCGGGTGCTCCAGTTTCCCCCATAGTCCAAAGACCTGCAGTGCAGGTGAATTGGGTAGGCTAAATTGTCTGTAATGTATGAGTGTGAATGAGTTTGTATTTGCTGTGTAAAACAAGTGCTGGATAAGTTGGAGGTTCATTCTGCTGTGGCGACCCTGGATTAATAATGGGACTAAGCTGAAAAGAAAATGAATGAATGAATATCTATGACATACAAAATGATTTGAATTTAGCAGATTGTTTTAGCCTTATACATTACATTAAAACATATTTTTAATGAACTGCCACACAAAAAGAAGAAAAAATACAAACAATATTGTTTATTGTTTAAACAAACACTCCAATATCATAAAGAAAGATCAAAATCACTGTTTTAAAATGACTTTTACAACAAAATAGATGTAATTATATGTTTAATAATTAAAAATACAGCATTACCACTGACACTGAAATTCATGGAAATGCAAAAATGGCCTCTTTAGGTTGTAAAAGGGCATTCAGTACATCTGGCTGCGAGTCAGGCCTATACATAATTTTCGAACAGTTCTTTTTGTCTCGTTCTCTTATGGCAGTCATAATTGGGGTCAGTGTCCTCTTTTTGCTTCTTTCACAACCTTCTCTGTTAAATTGCCTTATTATCTTTCAGGTTTACAGTTCAGATTTGACTGTCAAGAAAAAAGAATTCCTTGGGATTATTAATTAGCTGCATGTGTGAGCAGACAGGCAATGAGCTGGAAGGAACATGACCATTTTAATCACAACTAGTTAAAAAAAAGACATTTCACATCTCACAATGAGATATAACTAATCAAAAAACAAGCAATTACCGCAGCAGACGAGCAGAGCTGTCAGGGGATGCTAAGCAATTCTCTCTGCCTGAACTCTTAGTCCTCAAACACCCAATACTTATTTCCGTTTCAACTTTTAAAAAAAAGTTCTCATTGAAGAAATTCCTGTGGGAAAAAAGAGAGAAAATTGCTTAAGGGTGGCAAAGATTGCTGGTTCATAAGGGGAGATGGTTTGTTTTTATGAGGGTCAGTCTAAGTCAACAAGTCTCTCCTGGTCACAGACACTGTCATTGTAGCTGTTATGAGATTCTGTCTCAACGCTGCCCATTTCTGTGGCTAGACTGTGTAAAGATTGATCCTGGAGAGACACTGGGTCAAAGTAATGTATTGTGAGGGTGAGAATCTGTGTGTGTGTATGTGTGTGTGCACGCATTGTATTTCATTTATAAGCCATACCTGGTGCCCATCTCCAAAACTTCAGTTATATCACGGATGAGCGTATATGTGTGTGAACTTATGTGCTGGACACCTGAACCTTATCCTATCACAAGACAGATTACAGTGCCAGGAGACATTAAGCTTGAGATCTCTCATTGGGTCTCTCCAATCTAACAATGATTTAAAGAGCAATTCTAACAATTTTAAAAGATACTGCATGCCAAACAATAATGAAAATAAATTCATAATAATGTAAAGTTAGCTGTAAATGTTTTCGGGGCTTGAATTCACAGGATTATTGAAAATAAAACCTTTAGATACTAACAAGCTCTTTCCACCACAGAGTGCCCACACAACTGTGAGCTTCTGTGCTGAACATACAAACACAAACATCAGCAACAAATTAGTTAACAAAACAACTTTTAAATCATACAATAATATTTTCTTTTTGTCATTCTCAGTCATTTTTGTCACTAGCTATACGTTTCTATCCTCCTATTTTTATGCACATTTTGGATATGCAGATAAAATAACGGTTGATGGAAATGGCAAGAAGCACATAAATTTAGAAAAAAAAAAGTATGCGCATAACTGAGTAGGATAAACTTTTTATTCAATAAGAAAAGATGAGCATAAACTATGATGGAAACAATTTTACCGAACAAATTCCAGTATGCGCATTAAAAAAAGTCATGTAATTTGGTTATAAGAGATCATGTGATGATAAAAATGTGTGTGAAACCAGACAAACCAGCAGGCTGAGCACACTGTAGAAACATCTGAAATGTTGTTTTGGTCATTCTAAAACACCTTAACTGTTTCAGTATTAGTGTTATATTATTATTAATTACCTCCAGAATCAAGAGTGTCTGTGCTCTGTGTCTCACAACTTCAAACACCACCGCACGTTCACTGCGTGTCAGGATTGCTTTCTGAGGCACAAGTCATTTATTAAATGAAGAAAAGATTCACGCAGCTTCTCCTACCACAGAAAATTCCAGTGTTACTGTTGATATTTGGCGCCAGTTAATCAAGAAGTGACGATTTTGTTTGTTTTGACTCATTGGATGGAAACGTTGCTTTATTCATCTTTTATACGATAATCCAGTTTTACGGATAAAGTTAATTCGCATTTTTTAGATGGAAACAAAGCTACTACTTATAATTGAGCAAATGGGTTTCAATTAACCAGCCAGAGCATTTTTAGAGAGCCGTCATTTAATTCTATACTCGCTGGATTTAAGATCTGCCTTGTTCAAAATCAATACAACTTTTACACGCCCTGATTGATGCAAAAAAAAAATAAACGTGGCAGAGTGCATCGATTTAATAAGTTAAATTGTTCTCTGATATCTACATAGTAGCTATGTGGCTCGGGTAAGTTCAAGAGAGGTTTATTTTAGCTGGAAGGACTGAGTGAGATATCTTTACAAAGTATACTTGACAAAGGGGGCAGACAGAGATGTATTTAGTGCTATATGTGTAACGCCACACCAGTAGAGGGAGCCCTCGTCCAACTACTGACTCGACTCAGCTCCGTTCCCCCTGCAGTCACTTTCTGTTTGTGCTGTATTTCAACAAGAGCTCAGGCCATGCTTCTTGGCGAAGTATTGCCAGTTTACCTGCCTTACCAAGCATTGTTCCAAGAGACTTTCACGACTGCTTGCCTATGTATGACCTTGCCTGCTTTGATCAAGTACGTTATCTGTCTTTGACCTCTTGCTCTCTTTTGCTTATTGTTGCCTTGAACTTTTGCCTATCTTCTCACCACGTCTTCTGGATTTTTCCCTGTGTATCTTGATCTGTTTTAGACTGATTATTGTTGCACTGATCCTCTGACTGAATTACTACAACGTCTCCTGGAATTGCCCCTGTGTTTGTTGTTTGGTTTGGACTGCTTACATGTTGCAGACTCTCCGCTTGTTTACCCGTTGATGTCTCTGTCTAATCCCATTAATAAACTTCTGCATATGGATTCTAACACAGCTTCAGACTCCTCGTTACAATATGAAAACACAAGCAGGAATTAATATCAACCCCTGCATAACTAGAGGAGTTTTATACTGTGTATTGGCCACCTTTTACTAAAAAAAAAAATCATAGTAATATGTAGTAGTTTTTAAACTGCAAATGGCACACTATAAACTATGCACTTACGCACTATGTATTTATGCGCTTACACACTCAACAGCATAGTATATGTATGTAGTGTCGTCCCAAATGGAACACTAATGTTTTTTTAGTAAGTGGAAATTCAAACCGTTTCCCAGATGACGTTTGACGGTAGCCAAATTAGTGAAATAAATGATTGTCACCATCGGGAGGCGCTATAACCACCCTCGTAGGAGCATTTTGCTTTCAGTTCAATTCACCTTTGTTTGTATAGCGCTTTTACAATGTAGATTGTGTCAAAGCAGCTTCACATAGAAGATCATGGTAAATTGAAACAGTTTAGTTCAGTTTTCAGTGTTTAAGTTCAGTTTAGCTCAGTTCAATATGTGGTTTAATATTCACTACTGAGAGTCCAAACACTGAAAAGTAATCCATCGATGCGCAGCTCAACAGATCCCGAACCATGCAAGCCAGAGGCGACAGCGGCAAAGAAAAATCTTCACCAATTGGCGAAAGTGAAGAATTCAAATACCTCGAGAGAAACCAGGCTCAGTTGGGCATGACCATTTCTCCTCTGGCCAAACATCTTTTGCAGAGCTGCAGTCTAGGCACCGGAGGCTGGAAGCTGGACCTCAGCGAAGACTCATATGTCCCTGGAGCGTCACAGGAATCAGTCCCATGCTGTCCACTCCTCCATGACCACCACAGCATCTGGTCAGGATACGGCCTGGTCCAGGATATGGAAACCTTGGGATCATCTCGTCGCTGGTCTTGGATCGAATCAGTGGCACTGCATAGTCTGAGGGCCTTGGGATGCTCTACTAAAAACATAGGTTTTAATCTAGTTTTGAATTGGGAGAGTGTGTCTGAGCCTCAGACATTATCAGGAAGGCTATTCCAGAGTTTAGGAGCCATAAATGAGAAGGTTCGACCGCCTTTACTCGATTTTGCTATTCTAGGTACTACCAGAAGCCCTGAGTTTTGAGACCTTAAAGAGCGGGTTGGATTGTAGCAAGAAAGAAGGTTGATAGCAAGAAAGAAGGTTGGTTTGATAAACAGGAGCTAGATTATTTAAAGCTTTATAGGTAAGAAGCAATATTTTAAATTCAATAGGAAACTTAACAGGCAGCCAGTGTAAAGAGGATAAAATTGGGGTGATATGATCAAATTTTCTAGACCTGGTAAGAACTCTGGCAGCTGCATTTTGTACTAGCTGAAGTTTGTTAATAGAGGATGCTGGACAGCCAGAGCATTACAGAAATCCAGCCTAGAAATCATAAAAGCATGGACTAGTTTTTCTGCATCTGAGATGGATAGCATACTTTGTAACTTATTTCTCAGATGAAAGAAGGCAGTTTTTGTGACATTGGATATATGATGTTCAAAAGTTAAATTGCTGTCTAATATGACACCCAGATGTTTTATAGTAGAGCTAATGCTAACTTTGTATTCCTCTAGTTGTAGGTTGAGTTGTGAGATCTGCTGTGTACAGGATTTAGGCCCAATAAGTAATAATTCTGTTTTATCTTAGTTTAAGAGAAGAAAATTGTTGGTCATTCAGTCTTTAACATCTTTAATACACTCAGTTAGCTTCGACAGTTCAGACATCTCTTTAACAATAAAAAATTAATAATTTAATCCATCACCCGATAGCTCCACCCCTTCTGCTATTTGAGCAAAGCAGCGGCTGCTAAGTCTGTGAAGTCTGGGAAGTTCATCATTCCACACTTCATTTTAACGGTTGAATAAGTGTCATCCTCCGAGTAATTAAAGTGCACTTATTATTTTTAGAGTTTTCAGTGTGAACGCATTACTTACACTATTTATACTACAAAATGGTATAGAATAGTGCATAAGTATGAAAATAAGAGTCCCATTTGCATGGTAAGTTAAATATAAGCTTGGATAACCTTAAAATTAAGGGGACAAAAGATCATTGTTGTAATCTCTCTCTGAAACATTGTGCACAATGAAGCGTTGGGTGTTTATGTTAATGATCCTGTGAGCATCGTAACAGCTATTACATTTTACCTGGATTTTACACATAGTATTTACATGAGAATGAGGAAGCAATTGTGTTTGAAACTCATAATATGTAATTTTCATGTACGGAACAATTATTATTCAGCTATACCTTGGCATATACAGATTTTCATTATATGGCACTTTTAAAGTAGATCAAATGCTAAAAAAGTTCTGAATTCAAACATACAAATTAGGTTGAACATTATGAAATTTAATTTGTTTAAATTCAGCCCACATATATTGTTTTTAAAATAAAAATTGGGTAAATCCAATGAATCAGTTTTTTTAAATGTACTGCATCAAATCGCAGTATGCCACGCCACATCTTTACAACATGAAAACAATATGTTCTATGGATTTGCATGCAGTGCTTGGTGCTCAGCTGTTGTCCCCTTACAGCACTTAAATTTGAACTTAAAGTCTTTTCATCTTGTTTTTTGGTTGAGTAACTAACCTAATTTTTAGTGTATTTTACTAACTGTATTCAAACTATACAAATTTGACATTCACAATAATGCCTTTTTACACTGACACATTACTGTTTATCTTTAAATCAAGTGTATCAGTCATACTGGCCTTGAAAATGAAAAGATGTCATTGTGTCATTGGTTGCATTATTATTAAGTGTCAATACTGAATAAAGCTAAATTTACACACTTTCACAATAGCGTGAGAATCCTTGAAAACCTTTTTGACTAGCTTCCTCTTCAAATGAAAGGTTTATTCACAAAGTATTCTCACTACATAAACATCTAGTTTCAGTTCAGCAGAATATACAGCGGCAAATTTGTACAGGGAGGAACTTTTGAGTTGAGATTCAAGCCATCGCAATCTCATTACACTTCTGATGAAGTGATTCAAATATTTTTTTATAATGTTCCCTTAAAAGGTGGAAGGAAGGAAAGAAAGAAAAAAATAGAAGCTGTATTTTCTCCTTACTGATAAAAGCACAGAGGCTATATTTCATATGGATGGACACTCCGCTTCAGTAATGAGATGGTGTTGGAGGACTCACTGTCAGCCAAATAGACCCTTTACCCACACACACTCACACCCACATCCATACACACACACTGCTTTGTGGTGTCTACTGCATACTAACAGCTTGGAAAGCCCTGGAGAGCCAGACCCCAGAACAAGCTATTCATCTTCACTGGCCTTCACATTTCTCTCTGTCCTTCTTTCTTCCTCTTCTTCCTTTCATCTGGCATTGCAACTCTTGTTCCTTCATTTCATTTCTTTTGTTCTCTATGTCTTTGTAAAATCACCCTTTGGTCCAGCAATTTACTTTAATGTGGCCGAACATAATGATCCTATATGCTGCTCTCAGGCCCACTTTTACATACTAGTTCATGTTACATGACCGTAAAAACAATGTTTTTCAAATGGACTGAGACGGGAAATGGGAGGCAGTAATTGTCCATGGATCACACATTAGTGACCGACCCCTGACCCCAGGTGCATTTAAGCTAGATCTAAGGGCACACATCTAACAGGTGGACATTTTTGTTTGGCCATCATTGTTTTTTTGGTGCCTTCGTAAGAGTAATGCAAAAGTGTATAGCTACAAAAGTATCATTACTTTTGATAGAAGAGGGCATTGTATAGAGTTTGTATAAGTCAATATATATTTTTGTAAGTGTTGTTTATTTTTAAACAAATTTGGAGCACATGCTTATGGCCACTGCATGACTCACCAATCGGATTGTAACTCATTATAAATAACCAGAGTTCCTTGCCTCAGTCATCTTCGGCTTGAAGAACCAGCTCACACAACTGCTGTAACTACATCCAAATAGAAATCATCGAAGATAACACCCTTAATTACACGGCTCCTCTGGCATCCCTAAGTCGACATCCAACGCACTACCACTCGGCAGAAAACATCAATATAGTCCACGGTTTTAACACAGGGCTCCCGGCCTTCCCATAACGCTGCCGCTGCTCCAAAACGCAGGGGAAGAGCCTCCATTTGACCACGGCAAAACCTTCAGGCAGCACCCCGGATTCAGCAGTCGCTGGCCCAGACCGATCGAGTGCCCAGCACACCGTCCTCCATGGTGTATTTCCACTATGCATTTAGATACAGCGGTCTACACTACTGCTTTGTGGCATGTCTAACTTCGCAATATACAGCCTGTTATTCCCTCGCAATGCTGCTATTACCAGCCAAAGACCCTGTGTATTTACATAAAAGTCACACGTGTATCGTTCTCGCTTTATTTAGTCATTCTTTACAGCAGTGTTACAAGGCAGACAGGAGAATGCCAATCACTACACTGCATGTAGGTTATTCCCATAGCTGACAGCACTTTACCAAAGTGTCAAATCAGTTATATAAGGACACATTTAAGCCATTAACCATTTGATTTAGAGAAAGAAAAAAAGAAAGAAAGAAAGAAAGAAAGAAAGAAAGAAAGAAAGAAAAAGAAAGAAAGCAGATAGTGATTTCAGCCAGAAATCCATTCAGCTATCACTCAGTACCTCATGTCAAAGCTTTCCTTGTCCCAGGGTACATACACTCAGATTTTAAAATTTGAGACATCCTACAGCGCTTCCGGTGAACTTCTTTCCATTAAAAACCACCACATTTAGATCTGAATTCTTTATGAAACCAATTCACTGCCTGGTGTATCATTTTAAGTATACGTGTGGAGAGGTAAGCATGATCGAACACCCAATGAGGGGGGAGAGCAGGCTTGGAGCCCGGCGGCTAATCAGCAGGCCAATCAGAAATAATAAATAACACCTGTTTATTCTAGTGATTGGGCCGGAGAGACAACCTTCTTAAGGAGAACAGAAGGAGCAGCCGGGAGAAGAGGGAGAGAGCACACACACACGCACACTACGGGTGTTGTGCACTCATTTAAAAATAAAAGTATACTGTTTACCTGAATCGCCGACCCTGTCTTCTTCTTCCCCCAATATCGAACGTTGCTACAGTGGTGCCTAAACCCGGGAAGAAGAAGAAACTTTGCTGCCAGAATGGTTACTCCGTCTGCCAGTCCATGTGCGGAAGTCATCTAGGCGCTCGCGGCCCTCCACCAACAACAACACCATGCGCTGGGGGAGCTGAGAGAAAATCTGGAAAGACGCTTCCAAGTCCTCGTAGAGGCCCAGCGGGAGGACCGCGAGCTAATCCGGAGTCTGCTGACCCAGGAGATCCGGCCCGCGCCGACATCTGCCGCCCACCCTCCCATCTCGCTACAGAAGATGGCACCGGAGGACGACCCGGAAGTGTTCCTGGACCTCTTCGAGAGGTTGGCGGAGGCGTGTGGCTGGCCGCGGGCCGAGTGGCCGGTAAGAGTTATCCCCCTGCTGTCAGGCGAAGCCCAAACTGCCGTGCAGCAGCTACCGGCCCAGAATCTCCTGGAGTACGCTCACCTGAAGCGAGCCGTTCTCCAGCGGGCCGGCCGCAATCCGGAAGAGCAGCGTCAGCTCTTCCGCTCCATGGAGCTGACTGCCAGTGGCCGGCCCTTCGTGTTCGCTCAGCAGCTCCGTGACGCCTGCCGCAGATGGCTGGTGAAGGATGGCCGGACCACCGACCAGCTGGAGGATGCCGTGGTGCTGGAGCAATTCATCACCCGCCTCCCCTCCCGAACATCGGAGTGGGTCCAGTGCCACCGGCCAGAGGATCTGGAGACGGCCATCCGGCTGGCGGAGGATCACCTGGTGGCGAGGTCCAGGGTCGGCGAAATAACCTCTCTCTCTTCTCCCCCTCTCCCTCTCTCTCCTCCTGTTCCCAGGCCCAGACTGCGGGGACCGCCCACACCAGCACCCAGATGGCGGTGCACAGAGGCGGACCTGCCGAACGTCCCAAGAGGGGCGGGTCCATATCCGGACGGCGGGGTGGAGCAACGACCCCTGGCGGTTCCCCAGATAGCGCCAGGTCTCTCTCCGGTTCAATCGGTTGGTCTTGCTGGCCCTGGGGGTATAGTGAGAAGGGCTGGGCCGATGCATTGGCACCGCGGGGGCGAGAATAGCACACCAAAAATCTGCTCCATGAAGGAGGTGAGTGCGCTTATTCGGGTCCCCGCCACGCCAATCGTCGCCCCCGGTCGCGACGGGCTATACCGGATACCAGTGAGTATAAAAGGGGGTACATATCAAGCTTTGGTGGATTCGGGGTGCAACCAAACCTCCATCCACCAAAGCCTGCTTCAAGACCCGGCATTGGATACGAGCCGCACAGTAAGGGTAAGGTGTGTGCACGGGGATGTAATTCACTGCCCGCTAACGGCGATAGACATTCAATTCCGGGGTAAAAAGCATAGCGTTGAGGTAGCAGTTAACCCGCACCTCAAACACCCGCTAATTCTGGGAACCAATTGGCCTGGATTTAATAGATTATTAGGGGTCTTATGTGCGGGTGTGTCTTGGAAGAAGAGATCGCCGGGTAGGGGGTGTGTCGCTCAGCTGGGGGAATCCCAAGCGGTGACGTCACGCGCTGTCTCAGGGGAAGGGCTGGGAATTTCCCGGTGTAAAGACTTTCCCCTGGAACAGTCGCGGGACGACACGCTGAGACATGCACTCGAAAGAGTGCAGGTGATAGATGGGGAAAACCTCCAGCCTGACCGGCCCCTCTCCTATCCATATTTTTCGATCATTAATGACAGGGTGTATCGAGTGACCCAAGACGCTCAGACAAAAGAAGATACTACCCAATTATTAGTACCAAAGAGCCGTCGGGAAATGCTTTTCCAGGCGGCTCATGCTAATCCTATGGCTGGACATTTAGGTCAGGCGGCCACATTAAATCGCCTCATGACCCGATTCTTTTGGCCGGGCATTCACGGGGATGTCAGCAAATGGTGCGCTGCGTGCCGTGAATGTCAGCTGGTAAATCCACCGGCCACCCCAAAAGCGCCTTTGCGCCCGTTACCAATTATGGAGATGCCCTTCGAGAGAATTGGTATGGATCTCATCGGGCCATTAGAGCGATCCGCACGCGGGCACCGGTTTGCATTAGTCCTAGTGGATTATGCAACCCGCTACCCGGAAGCAGTAGCGCTCCGTAACATCTCAGCAAAAAGTGTTGCGGAAGCTCTGTTTCGTATAATCTCCCGAGTGGGAATCCCCAAGGAGATTCTCACTGATCAAGGCACCGCGTTCATGTCACGCACCATGCGCGAACTTTATGGATTATTGGGCATTAAATCCATTCGCACCAGCGTCTATCACCCACAAACAGACGGGCTGGTGGAAAGGTTTAATCGCACGCTTAAATCAATGATCCGTAAATTCGTTCACGAGGACGCGAAAAATTGGGATAAGTGGTTAGAGCCCTTGTTATTTGCTGTGCGGGAGGTTCCCCAAGCCTCCACGGGGTTTTCCCCCTTCGAGCTTCTCTATGGCAGACAGCCCAGAGGGGTTTTGGATGTCATTAGAGAGGCTTGGGAGGACGAGCCTTCTAAGAGTAAAAATGAAATTCAGTATATTCTGGACCTTAGAGCAAAACTCCACACACTGGGGCGGCTCTCTACGGAGAATTTGCTTAAGGCTCAGGATGACCAACGCCGGCGATATGACAAGGGCACTAAACTACGTAAATTTGCACAGGGAGATAAAGTCCTTGTACTATTACCCACTTCCAGCTCTAAATTACTCGCCAAGTGGCAAGGGCCGTTTGTGGTCACACGACGAGTCGGTGATCTCGATTACGAGGTGGTTCGTTCGGACAGGGCTGGTTCACGTCAGATTTATCACATTAATCTGCTGAAGCAGTGGAGGGAGCCGGAGGAAGTGGCGCTGGCTACGCTTGTTACTAACGAGGATGACCTGGGGCCAGAGAGCCCCGGCCGGGGACGGCCGGGCGCTCTGGTCACCGGAGGGGATCATCTCTCAGCGAGCCAGCTCCTCGATATCCGGCACCTCCAACGTGAATTCTCTGATGTGTTCTCACCCCTGCCCGGTCGTACTAACCTGATTCAGCACCATATCGAGACCGAACCGGGCGTGGTCGTTAGGACCCGGCCGTATCGCCTACCTGAACACAAGAAAAAAGTGATTCAGGAAGAATTGAGTAATATGTTGAAAATGGGAGTAGTAGAAGAGTCCCACAGCGACTGGGCCAGCCCGATTGTCTTGGTACCCAAGACTGACGGCTCGGTCCGGTTCTGTGTGGATTATCGCAAGGTAAATGCGGTGTCAAAATTCGACGCCTATCCAATGCCGCGTATTGACGAGTTGCTCGACCGGTTAGGTGCTGCTCGATTTTACTCGACTTTGGATTTAACGAAGGGCTATTGGCAGATCCCCTTGACTCCAATATCCCGCGAAAAAACGGCTTTCACAACGCCGTTTGGATTACACCAATTCGTGACACTTCCGTTCGGGCTGTTCGGGGCACCGGCAACGTTTCAGCGTCTGATGGATAAAATACTCGGCCCTCACGTGGCATATGCCGCTGCTTATTTAGATGACATCATCATTTACAGTAATGACTGGCAGCGGCATATGCAACACCTGAGGGCGGTATTGTCGGCGCTGAGACGGGCCGGGCTCACGGCTAACCCACGGAAGTGCGCAATTGGGCGAGTGGAAGTAAGGTATCTGGGCTTCCACTTAGGCCACGGGCAGGTGCAGCCCCAAATTGATAAGACTGCAGCTATTGCCACCTGTCCGAGACCTAAGACCAAGAAGGAGGTGAGACAGTTTTTGGGGCTGGCGGGATACTATAGGCGTTTTGTCCCTAATTATTCGGCCCTCGTCAGCTCATTGACTGATCTCACTAAAAAGGAGGGACCAGATACCGTCCAATGGTCGGAGCAGTGTCAACAGGCCTTCTCAAAGGTAAAATCTATACTTTGCGGGGGGCCACTATTGCACGCTCCTGATTTTGCTCTCCCCTTTCTGTTACAGACGGATGCATCCGATCGGGGTCTGGGGGCGGTTCTCTCCCAGGAGGTGGCAGGAGTGGAACGGCCGGTGCTGTACATTAGCCGAAAACTCAGTAAGAGTGAGGCTAAGTACAGCACCATAGAGAAGGAGTGCCTGGCGATCAGGTGGGCCGTTCTCACTCTTCGCTATTACCTCCTGGGCAGGGAATTCGTCCTCTGTTCAGATCATGCTCCTCTCCAGTGGCTTCACCGCATGAAGGATACCAACGCGCGGATCACCCGTTGGTATCTAGCGTTACAGCCTTTTAAATTCAAGGTGGTCCACAGGCCGGGGGCGCAAATGGCTGTGGCCGACTTCCTCTCCAGGGCGGGGGGGGGGAGGGCTGCAGGCCGGACGGCTCCCCGGCCTGAGGCGGGCGGTGGGGGTATGTGGAGAGGTAAGCATGATCGAACACCCAATGAGGGGGGAGAGCAGGCTTGGAGCCCGGCGGCTAATCAGCAGGCCAATCAGAAATAATAAATAACACCTGTTTATTCTAGTGATTGGGCCGGAGAGACAACCATCTTAAGGAGAACAGAAGGAGCAGCCGGGAGAAGAGGGAGAGAGCACACACACACGCACACTACGGGTGTTGTGCACTCATTTAAAAATAAAAGTATACTGTTTACCTGAATCGCCGACCCTGTCTTCTTCTTCCCCCAATATCGAACGTTGCTACAATACGATATACATCTGACTATTTAAGTTATATAAATGTTTATGTCTGTTCGAAAGAAAAAGGATCTTTCACTGCAATCGGTTCAATATGGCAAGCCCTGTTTACATCGTCTAAGTCCATTCTGTATGGCCCCATTTGTATGTATGCATTTAACTAAAATTATTTCATCACTAGATATCATATGCTTTTTAATTTTAATTACTAATTTAAATTTTTTTTACGTTAAGTACAAGTACAATTTTTTGACTGTCATAGAGACATCCGGGTTGATTTATATCATACATACTGGCAAGAAGCTGTGATGTGTAATCACCCTAAGCTGTCAGATCCATAGCAACAAAACAGACTAACCTAGTAACAATTGGGACTTCTTGTATGCTACCCTTGGTAGCAGTGATTATCTACATTCTAATGATGATAAGCTACGTACTACAAAATGCTAGAAATGCTATGCGAAGCATTAGGATTTGATCAAACATGTAAATGAGGCTTGCCAGTTAGCAACCCAGTGGACCCTAGCAACTGCCTAGGAACCACTCAGAACACCCTAAAAACCACCTAGCAACACCTTAGTAACACCTTAGCAACCACCTAGAAACCACTTAGCAACCGCTGTGCTTCCTGCCAACTGCATTTGAGTTCCAGCACAGTCATGTAGGCTATCTCAAGCCAACATCAAAGTTTGAACTAGACTTTAGGTTCAAGTTAGTATTATTATTATTATTATTATTACTACTACATGTATTATTTAATCAATGCCATAATATGGACTTGACATAAAATCAACAAGTCACATTAACCTCCACTGGAGTTTTATCATTGGCTGAAAATTACTGACTGAACATATAGCCATCCTTACAGCGATTGGTTGCTTTCCGACTTTTTCCTGTTGTTGTCCAAAAAAATTGGCTACTCCTTAAGTTCTCTCCGCACTGCTTTCAGTTACGTACGACTATTAAACTTAGGGTCTTTAGGATTTATTTGAAATTGCTGTCTCCCCCATACATGTACATGCTAGTGGAAATGCACCATCAGCTCTCCCCTACCCTTAGTCTACAGCCCCTCTATACAACATCCTCTATCTCTACTCTACCATTACCACAGACTCCCACCACCCACCTTCCACCCTACCATCAAGAGAAAGCTCCTGAACCAGCAGTTCAGTCCATGCTCCATACTCCTAACCTACTTTCTTTCCGCCAGACTCAGACCAATCCAAACCTTCTAAATTAACAACAAGCTGAAGAATTCATGCCCCCAGCAGCACTACCTGCAGACTCTGCCTTCAAGAACCCCGGACCACCCTCTTCCTTTCAACAATCAATCAACTCCAGGACATTATTAGTAAGTTATATTGAGCATTTACTGCAGATTTATACATCCTTTGAGCGTTGCATGCGACATTATACAGAGGGAGAGCAACTTAAGGACCGAAATCAAGACACCTCACCAACGCTCAATATTTAAACAGAAGCTCTGGCAGCTGGTCTTAGAAGTGGAGCCCCATCCTACCACTGCCCCTCCCTTTCAGGACTGACACCTAACGTACAACCTCTGTAAAAATTACCAAAATTACCCCTCCCCCCCTTACACAGATGATGCTAATCAGCTTTTAACATGATACTGATTCCAAAAGTGCCTAAAGGACATCCTTCGCCTTTCAGATTTTCCCCCAGACCCCTTTTCCAACCATTCATCTAGAATCTCACCAGAGTAGTCTCACCAGCTTGCAATCACCCACTGGAAGCCAAAGGAATCAGCATGTCATGGCCACTTCCTCTTCTCTCCTTCCTACCAACGCTGAGCTTGACCCACGCTTCTTCCTCCCAGTCCCTCCAGCGTGGGCTCAACTCTGCTCCTCCCCTCTCAGCAAATCACTACTCTGCCCCACACTCCTCACTCCAGAGCGAGAAAAACTCTGCATACACTCCTCTTTTCCTTCTCCTTGCAGCTTTCTTCATTGCACGCACTACTCTGCTTCTCTAACTTCCGCAGGAGTGACACCCCTAGCTCCGACTCCTGCGGGAGTCACGCCCACCCCTGGCCACCCCTACAACTAGTCACTAGTACAAACCTCTTTTCCAGCGTCGAGTGCTTCGCTTTCTTCTCCTAGTGTCAAGTCTCTCTGCCCATCCCCTTCCCTCCAGTGTTAAGTGCTCTGCTTCTTTAAGTGTCGAGTCTCTCCGCTCCCCCTATCTCTGACTCTCCGTGTTGAATGCTCTGCTTTCTGTAAGTGTTGAGTCTCTCTTGCCTCTCCTTTTCTCTTCCTTTCAGAGTCGAATTCCTCCGCTACTTTACCTTCCTTCAAGCAATAAGCTCAATTTCTATATCTTCCTTCCATAGACCCTCACTCCCCAACTCTGACTCCCGCAGGGGTTATTCCTGTTATTCCTGAGACTCCTTGCCCCCGGTCCCCTCCTGCAGGAGTCTCCACTGCCCCCTCCCTTTCCTGACTCCCACAGGAGATCTGCCCCACAGGAGTGATACCCTGATCTTCAACTCCCGCAGGAGTCAATCACAAACCCTCTTCACCTTTCACCCAGACTCCCACAGGTGCCTGTTTGTACCCTAGGTCCCACAGGAGCCTCTCTTTTTCCAATCTTGCTTAATATTATATCCAGGAGCCGGAAATAGCGATGATCTCCTTGACTTTTGGGGGGCTCCTCAATACACGGCAATAAAGCATTTTGGGGAGTTCTCAAGACATATTTGAGCTCAAACTCCCCTCTTGGTCAGCAAAAAAGGAGGGAGCCCCAGGCTCGAGGATATTAGGAGCTCAGAGCTCTCTCCCTGGACAGCATGCCAAACACGCTTTATAATCAATCATCAGCTAAGTGTGAACTCTTAAAGTGAAGTTTATTTATAAACCAATTTCGAGAGGATTACATGATTGTGATTGACCGCTTCTGGTCCTGCATTAGCTAACTGCATTAACTATTCACCAATCTGATGATTCCTAACTCATTATAAATAACCAGAGTTCCTTACCTCAGTCATTTTCGGCTTGAAAAATCCCCCCTTCCACCCCTATTCTTCTTTACTTTTCCTCGATAGGGGGGCATGGCGGCCCAGTGGTTTGCACTGTTGCCTAACAGCAAGAACATCACTGGTCCAAGTCTTTACCAGGCCAGTCGATGTTTCTGATTCTAACTCTTGAAATCTGAATAAAATATACATTTGCTGAAATATTTTTGATAGTTTCCCGGAAAACGTGGCGTCACAGTGGTGTAGTGGGTAGCACAATCGCCTCACAGCAAGAAGGTCACTGGTTCGAGCCCTGGCTGGGTCAGTAGGCATTTCTGTGAGGAGTTTGCATGTTCTCCCTGTGTTTGCGTGGGTTTCCTCCAGATGCTCCGTTTTCCTCCACAGTCCAAAGACATGCGCTATATGTGAATTGAATAAGCTAAATTGAGCGTAGTGTATGTGTGTGAAAGAGTGTGCATGGGTGTTTCCCAGTGTTGGGCTGTGACTGGAAGGGCATCCGCAGCATTAAACATATGCTGGATAAGTTGGTGGTGACCCCACTTTGGTGACCCTGATTAATAAAGGGAATAAGCCGAAAAGAAAATGAATGACTGAAGGATTTTCCCAGAAAACATACAAGTAAAACAGTTCCAGACAGGTCTCATGGCTGCATTAGAGTTCTATATCACTATGCTGAAGGATTTTTATTACTTTACAGTTTACAGGAGTGAAACAAAACAAAGTAAAACAAAATGTGAACATGTGAGAATCTATTCAATACAAATCAGATATGTGCCCTTGTGTCTGAGATTTTAACCTGTCAATGCAAGTCACACATCATTAAAAACAGTAGCAAATGACATCATGTTCTTTTTGGAACCGAGTTCTGCATGAGTCCTAAACCTTAAATCTCGCATAGAAGGACAAAAAAGCTTTTGAATTGTCATGTAGAACTAGTTGATGCATTTAACCCTACTATTGTCTTACAGGCAAATAATGACCCGGGCACCATTTAAAGAGCATAACAAAAAAATTCTCAAACAAGAGGGATGTAACGGTACACTGGAGTCATGATTTTAGCACTTTAAATACTGTGGCACCCATCAAACTAAAAAAGGCTAGAGAGAATAAAACTACACCGTGGTATAATAGTCATACCCGCGCTGTCAAAACAGCAACCCGTGCCCTGGAACGTAAATGGAAAAAAACAAATTTAGAAGTCTTTAGAATTGCATACAAAGACAGTATGTCCAGCTATAGGAGGGCTTTAAAATCTGCCAGGGCTGAGCACCTCCGCAAACTGATAGAAAATAATCATAACAATCCTAGATTCTTATTTAACACCATTGCTAAATTAACAAATAATCTGTCGTCTTTGGAACAAAACGTTCCACCGCAAATTAGTAGTGATGACTTCATGAATTTTTTCAGTGATAAAATAGAAGGCTTTAGACAGAGAATAGGAGATATTAAACTTTCTGCACCGCCTTATACTTCAGATCCAGTAAACACGCCTCTGAATCTAAATAACCTACAGTGCTTTAAAATCATAGAACAGGAAGAGCTAGACAAAATTATAAATAGCTCTAAATCAGCTACGTGTATATTGGACCCAATTCCAACAAAGTTACTGAAAGAATTGCTACCTGTTATAGGAGAACCTCTTCTTAACATTATCAACTCTTCTTTATCTTTAGGCCATGTTCCAAATCCTTACAAGTTAGCTGTTATTAAACCTATTATTAAGAAACCACAACTGGAACCCAGCAACTTAGCTAATTATAGGCCTATTTCAAACCTTCCATTTATATCTAAAATACTAGAAAAGTTGTTTCTGCTCAATTATGCTCCTTTCTGCAGACCAACAATGTTTTTGAAGTGTTTCAGTCAGGTTTCAGAGCTCATCACAGTACAGAAACTGCATTAGTGAAAATAACCAACAATTTACTCTTAGCTGCTGACCAAGGGTGCATCTCGCTATTAGATCTACTCGATCTTAGTGCGGCATTTGACACCATTGACCATGGTATCCTTATTAATCGCTTAAAGTCTACAGGTGTCCAGGGACATGCCCATACAATGGTTTAAGTCATACTTATCTGACCGTTACCAGTTTGTGAATATTAATGGACAGCCTTCACAAATCAGCCCAGTAAAATACGGGGTGCCTCAAGGATCAGTTTTAGGCCCTTTGCTGTTTACAATATACATGCTACCCCTGGGTGACATTATTACAAGACATGGGATCAGCTTTCACTGCTATGCAGATGATACTCAATTATATATTTCAACTAAACCTGACCAGACGTCTAATCTGTCCAAGCTAACTGAGTGTATTAAAGATGTTAAAGACTGGATGACCAACAATTATCTTCTCTTAAACTCAGACAAAACAGAATTATTACTTACTGGGCCTAAATCCTGTACACAGCAGATCTCACAACTCGAACTACAATTAGAGGGATACAAAGTTAGCGTTAGCTCTACTATAAAAGATCTGGGTGTCATATTAGACAGCAATTTAACTTTTAAAAATCATATTTCCCATGTCACAAAAACTGCTTTCTTTCATCTGAGAAATATCGCTAAGTTACGAAGTATTCTATCCATCTCAGATGCAGAAAAGCTAGTCCATGCTTTTATGACTTCTAGGCTGGACTACTGTAATGCACTGTTTGCTGGCTGCCCAGCATCCTCTATTAACAAACTTCAATTAGTACAAAATGCAGCTGCCAGAGTTCTTACCAGGTCTAGAAAATTTGATCACATCACCCCCAATTTTATCCTCCTTACACTGGCTGCCTGTTAAGTTTCGTATTGAATTTAAAATATTGCTTCTTACCTATAAAGCTTTAAATAATCTAGCTCCTGTTATTTAACCAATCTTCTGTCTCGCTACAATCCAACTCGCTCTTTAAGGTCTCAAAACTCAGGGCTTCTGGTAGTACCTAGAATAGCAAAGTTGAGTAAAGGAGGTCGAGCCTTCTCATTTATAGCTCCTAAACTCTGGAATAGCCTTCCTGATAACGTCCGAGGCTCAGACACACTCTCCCAATTCAAAACTAGATTAAAGACCTATCTGTTCAGTAAAGCATACACTTAATGCACCCCTTAGGGGGCTTCCACACAGGTTATGCATCTTTTTGATATACACTGTTAACATCAGCTACGCTGATTATTTTCTTTATTCTCCATTTCCACCTGGGGATACTCTTCCCGAGGCCCTCAGACTATGCAGAGTCACTGATTCGATCCAAGACCAACGACGAGATGATCCCAAGGTTTTTATATCCTGGACCTGGCCGAATCCTGAGCAGCTACTGTGGTGGTCATGGAAGAGTGGAGAACATGAGACTGATTCCTGTGATGCTCCAGAGACAGACGAGTCTTCGCTGAGGCCAGCTTCCAGCCTCCGCCACTGAGACTGCAGCTCTGCACAAGACGTTTGGCCAGCGGAGAAATTAAAATGGTCGTGCCCAACTGAGCCTGGTTTCTCTCAAGGTTTTTTTTCTTCACTTCCGCCTTTAGTGAAGTTTTTCTTCCCTCTCCGCTGTCGCCACTGGCTTGCATGGTTCGGGATCTGTAGAGCTGTGCATCGATAGATTTGCTCTTCAGTGTTTGGACTCTCAGTAGTGAATATTAAATACACTGAACTGAGCTAAACTGAACTGAACTTAAACACTACAAACTGAACTACACTGTTCCTATTTACTGTGACCTTTTATGTGCAGCTGCTTTGACATAATCTACATTGTATAAGCGCTATACAAATAAAGGTGAATTGAATTGAATTGAATGATTGGGTATGTACCACACTTTTGGGGTCAAAGTTTTGGGTATAGGAGCCTGGCTGATCTCAGCCTGAAGGAGTGACGTTAAAACTATCCTCCTGCAGGCCCACCACCTGCAGGGGGAGCCGTAAGGGGCCAGTGCATTGTGGAACAGGTGGTTGTCAAAGGATAGGACCACAACAACCCGATTGTCGGGCACAGAAACTAGCTCTTGGGACATGAAATGTAAACTCACCGGGAGGGAAGGAGCCCGAGCTTGTGTGGAAGGTGGAACGGTACCGACTAGAGATAGTTGGGCTCACCTCCACTCACAGCTGGGGCTCTGGAACTCAACTTCCTTAGAAGGGCTGGACTTTCTTCTACTCTGGAGTTGCTCATGGTGAGAGGTGGCGGGCTGGTGTGGGCTTGCTTATATCTCCCCAGCTTAGCCGCCATGTGTTGGAGTTTCCCGCGGTGAATGAGAGTATCGCCTCACTGCACCTTCGGGTCAAGGATAGGTCTCTCATTGTGGTTTGTGCCTATGAAGTACCCGGCCTTCTTGGAGTCCATGGGAGGGGTGCTGGTAGGTGCTCAGACTGAGGACTCTGTCGTTCTACTGGGTGACTTCAATGCCCACATGGGTAATGACTGATACCTGGAGAGGCGTGATTGGGAGGAACGGCAACCCTGATCTGAATCCAAGTAGTGTTTCTGTTATTAGACTTCTGTGCTAATCACATTTTGTCCATAACAAACACCATGTTTGAGCATAAGGGTGTCCATCAGTGCAGATGGCACCAGGACACCCCAGGGCCGAGGTCGATTAAAGTCCAAAGGGCATTGTTGTCGCGGCTGTGAGGAGCTGTGGCTGTAAGGTCTGTGGTGCCTATTGAGGGGGCAATCCACAAACCTGGTGGTGGACACCGGATGCCGTCAAGCTGGTTGGCTTGCAGGACTCCCAAGGCAGCTGATGGGTACTGACAGGCCAAGAATGCTGAGGCCCGGGTGGTTGCGGAGGAAAAAACTCAGGACTGAGTTTGGGGAGAACATGGAGGAAGACTACCGGTTGGCCCAAAAGAGATTCTGTCAAAGCGTCTGGTGCCTCAGGAGGGAAAAGCAGTTCCACACCAACACTGTTTACAGTGGAAGTGGGGAGTTGTTGACCTCGAATGAGGATGTTGTTGGATGGCAGAGGGAATACTTTGAGGATCTCCTCAACCCCACTGACATGTCTTTCATTGAGGAAGCAGAGACTGGGGATGCAGGGGTGGACTCACCCAAGCTGAGGTCACTGAGGTAGTTTGCAAGCTTCGCAGTGGCAAAGCAGCAGGGATGGATGAGATTCACCCTGTGTATCTTAGGTGTCTGGTGGGGCTGTCTTAGCTGACACGTCTCTACAATATCGCGTTTAGGTTGGGGACGGTACCTCTGGACTGGGCAACTACCGATGATTGAACCTAGGATCCAGGATGAACAATGCGGTTTTTGTCCAGGCCGTGGCACACTAGACCAGCTCTATACCCTCAACAGGGTGCTTGACGGTTCATGGGAGTATGCCCAACTAGTCCACATGTGTTTTATGGACTTGGAGAAGGCATTCGACTGGGTCCCTTGTGGCATTCACTGGAGGGTGCTCTGAGAGTATGTGGTCAGAAGTGCTTTGTTAAGGGCTGTCTCATCCCTGTATGAACAGAGTAGGAGTTTGGTTCGCATTGCCAGCAATAAGTCAGACTTGTTTCCAGTGCATGTTGGCCTCCAGCAGGCTGCCCTTTGTCTTCAATTCTGTTTTTATGGATAGAATTTCAAAGCACAGCCTTAGGCTGGAGGGGGTCTGGTTCGGCGACCACAGGATTTCATCTCTGTTATTATGTTTTTCTGTTGGCTTCATCCAACAAGGACCTTCAGCATGTGGGGCAGCAACTGGGGCAGTTTGCCATCCAAGTGTGATGTGGCTGGGATGAGAATCAGCACCTCCAAGTCCGAGCCCATGGTTCTTCACCAGAAAAAGGTGGTTTGCAATCTCCAGGTTGGAGGAAAGTCCTTACCCCAGGTGTAGGAGTTCAAGTATATTGGGGTTTTGTTCACAAGTGAGGGGAGGATGGAACGTGAGCTTGACAGGCGGATTGGTGCAGCAGTAATGCGATCGATGTACCAGTCCGTTGTGGTACAGAAGGAGCTGAGCCGAAAGGCAAAGCTCTCGATTTACCCGTTTATTTATATTCCTACTCTGACCTATAGTCATGAGATTTGGGTAATGACTGAAAGAACAAGATCTTGGATACAAGCGTGAGTTTCCTTCGCAGGGTGGCAGAAGCTGGAGGAAGTGTCTGGGTAGAGGGAAGTCTGGAGTTCTCTCCCAAGACTGCTGCCTCCTACGACCCGGCCCCGGATACTTATACTTAAGTTTCTCATCTAATCTTGACTAAATCAAATGCTCTCTAGTATCTGACAGACCCTTCAAGATGCTTCTCCCCTGCTGAAAAATCCAGCTTAAACCAGCCTAGGCTTGTTGGCTGGTTTTGGCTGTTTGACCAGCCTGGTTTTAGAGGGGTTTTGGCCGTTTCCATTTCCAGGCTGGTTTCCAGCCAGGTCTTAGCTGGTCAGGCTGGAAAATGACCAGCTAAATCCAGCTAAAACCAGCGTGACCGGCCTGGTTTAAGCTGGACATAGCTGGTTTTGGCTGGGCTCCCAGCCTGGATGGGCTGGTCAAGCTAGTTTAAGTTGGTTTTAGCTTCATTTACCAAAATTGGCAAATTCTAGGAATTTTGCAATTGTTTGATAATAGTCAAAATAAAGTTTCTAAGATTCTTTTTGTCCATGGCAATCCTAATTGCAAAAAAATATATATTGGCCAAAATTGCAGATCTACAGTCTTGGGCTTGCCAGCTTGATTCTTAGTCAGAGGATGGCAGGAGACTTTAAGGTGATTGCAGGTGACTGGCTTGCTATTGAAAAAAAAAAAAGAAAACAGCTTACCCAGTCTTTTGCAATGCAACTAGCTAGGTCAATAAAAAAGATGATACTGCTCTTTTCATTCGTGATCTTCCAGTTTGATCCATAACACTCTAAGAGCAAACAAAAGCATCCTCACAATTAACTATTTATAATGATTTCAGTGGAATCTAAAAAAAATCTAATATTTTATATTTTTCAGGTAAAATTGTGGTATGCCAATTACATAAATAAACAATTAAATGCCATTTCAGAGATGATACTTATACATCAGTTGTTCAAAAAAAAAATCTAAGTTAGAGATAGGTATACCCAAAGACCTGTTTTTACCTTTCCATTATTTACCCACATCAGAACTAATAACAATACATTTGAAGTTATAAAAGCTTCACAGAACTTTCACTCGAGCACAAAGTCACATAAAGACCATCTGCCCCAGAGAAAATAAACAACAACTGGAATTATGGCACAACCCATTTCAAAAGAATGAAAAGGGATTGGTAAAATTTCATAACAATATGAATAAAAACTCTTGTAATAGCCAACAGTAACACTCCAGTTTCCCCCCCCATCGGTATTATTATTATTATTATTATTATTATTATTATTATTATTATTATTATTATATATGGGTAGACTAAATCATCCATAGTGTATGAGTGTGTATGGATGTTTCACAGAGATGGGTTGCAGCTGGAAGGGCATCCACTGCGTAAAACATATGCTGGATAAGTTGGTGGTTCATTCCACTGTGGTAACCCCGTATTAATAAAGGGACTAAGCCGAAAAGAGAATGAATGAATGAATGAATTATTATTATTATTATTATTACTATAACATGTTAAAATAATAATACACATGTTTTCCAATAGTTAATTGGCAAATAATTTAATAGTTTTTAGTATATAAAAAGATTCACTGATCTTAGAAAACTTACTCTTTTGTATGTATTTTGCCATTTTTTACTTGTTAACATAAGTCACTTTGTTGGATTTGCATTGTGAGTAAGATTGTGTAAAAAAATCATGCACCATTCTTGTTTTAATAATACGCTGTCAAGTGATAAAATGGGTTGACAATTTGACAGCTTATTTATGCTAAGTTCATTCATTCTTATGACATTCACAGATCCTCTCGAACATTCAGACCTACAGCACAGGTATCCTTATAATTAACTAATTATTTATGAACATTATAATTTTTTTTAAGTCTTGAATCAGAATATTCATAGTTAACTATTTTAGGTCAAATATTATGAGTGGCTAATTTAATTAAAACTGACTGAATGCTGTTCTTTTTTTTAATTATATCCGATATTGCTGTCCATTCATTTACTTCAGACAGACTTTTTGCAGTGATTCTTGCAGTGATTGCTTCAAACATGATAACAACAATTGAGCCTTTTCACAAGACTCTTATGACATGTTTAACGGTCATCAGCATCTTAAAACCTTCGAAGTAGTTCATATTTAGATAAAACAAGTATGTCTATTTATATGTATATATATATATACCGCTGTGGTGACTCTAGATTAATAAAAAAGACTGAGCCGAAAAGAAAATGAATGAGTGAATTTTGGTTTGTGTGAGGCATTTGTAATGCATCATGTATGGTCAGGACAGTAAATTTTATTTTGTTCTCTCTTCCGGCTGCCTTTAACAGCCTCACACATTTTTTATTCCTTTTTCTGGAAGTCTTCGTAATACCATTGTTGAGCTTTTCTTTTATTATTGCAGCAAATAGGACTGTAAAAACTATTTGTTGTACTCTCTAATTGTCACAGAAGGGGGACAAAGACCAGGGCTGCACGGTTTATTGTAATAAGATGAAACAGGAATATGGTAAACATGTAAAGTATTTCTCTTGCATAGATGAGCAGTGGACCAGATGATGGAATGAAATCAGAAACTGATGATGGATAGAACACTATTGATTCATCTATAAAAGAGTCGACTCAAAGTGGTTAGAATGAATTTCCGCTGTAATAAGTCTTTAGCCATGTCGGTGTGACGTCGATACAGAACTCAAGCCCCACCCATTTGTTGCATGCGCAAACATGGGAAAATTGAAACCCTCTCGGCCGCGCCCACAAACACTGTAGATAGAAAAAGAGGAAGACACTGTAGCGGATCTAAGTCCCTTAAAAACATAGGTCTCAAACTCAATTCCTGGAGGGCCGCAGGTCTGCAGTTTTGCTCCAGCTCTATCAAACACAGCTGATCCAAATTATTGAGGTGTTCAAAAGAGTCATGAACACCTTCATTAGTTGTATCAGCTGTATTTGATCAGGGTTGGAGCAAAACTGTGCAGAGATGCGGTCCTCCAGGAATTTAGTTTGAGGCTTATGCTTTAAGGCAAGTCATTTCACTCAGCAGCCATCTTCGAAACACCTCTCGGGCAGTATGCTCGGGCAATCTGTCTGAATGGGGAAACATCAAATTCTCCAAAATTGCTTGAAAAGCTTATGATTAAATTTCATATTAGGAATCAACAATATAATTAAACAACAACTGTCTCTTTAGATTCATTTCTAAACGTTTGAATCACACAAAATCTACAGAAATTTATGTCTGGTTCGAGCCCTCCCTCTGTGACTCGTCAGCCTATAGCAGTCACTAATTGGCTCCAGTAAAGGAAGGCATTCACCAGACTGACTGTTACACTTTTCTCCATTCAAAACTATATGAGTGACACATCTAGTGGTAGACACTATGATGACTGCCGCTACTAAGAAACCTGGAAACGGGTCCATAATAATCTTGAAATCAAATATAAATCTGTTGTTCAGCAATTGAAGTGCAATAGTTTTTTTTTTCATTAAATCATTAGTCAGAAAAATCTTCCATAAACATTGAATATTTAAAATAAAATATATATTTAAATGCTAAAAATTTATTAATCCTGAGATCATTCCATATGTCAAGCAATTTCAAGTTTATTTTCACTATATAGTAGCAATATATTTTTCCTAGTTCTCCAATCATGCTTGCGTTATGATATTGGTGGAGAAGAGGTGTACTGTATATACAATAAATGTAATGACAGCACCACAGTTGATATCTGATTGCCAAAATATCTTGCCCACTGAAGATCCTAGACCTGGCAATCAGACATGGTGTTAAGATTTACACAACAAATTTCCACTTTTCATGTTCCAGGGTTAAAGGAGGAAATAGAAAGGATTCAGCTCAACCTTTCACGGCACAACAGCATATGATTATAGCAGATAAAACGGATCTCCATAAAAGATATTAGATCATGCCTGGTGACTCAATTTTTTACAAAGTATGTTATGACAGTAAGGTAATTTCCTGTACAAACTTGCATGAGCTTTTGCTAATTAAGATAAGAAAGTTGAACGGAACAATGTCAATTAAGGGCAGTGCTGGAATGATGTGTTTACTCTGTTAGAATCAATATTAGTAGCTGGTATTAGGTGTTTTCTTGTTACTTGGAACCCAGGAAGGTGTAATCATACTGTGAGTGAGCAATACTAAAGCCAGACAATAGAGGTAAAGTATGCACTGGAAGCTTTTTTTGAGTACTTTTTTGTGAGCAAGAAATGACAGATGTTTCAGTATATTAGATTTGTTAAAATTGACAATTCTTGGATATTGTGTGTGAACACTGCTGCTAAACCAACTCAACCAGACCCTGTCCCCTTGCACCTGCCTGTGAGGGAAATTATTCCTATTTGGCATATTGTGACATTCCTCACAGAAGTTAACCCCCGCTTTTGGGCAGCCCTCTTCCGACCTCTTTATGCAGCCCAAAGGACCGAGCCGTCCCGGGAGACACCTGCAAATACCCAGAGTTGGACCATGGGCCATATAGCCATTCAACGCCGGCGCAGACCTGGACAGTCTCGTCCCACCTGGCACCTCTTTGTGTTGAAAAAGGGATCATTTGTCCCGATGGGCGTTCAACCAAGGCTGAACCTGGACGCGGCCGTCCCACGCGACACTTTTAACACAGGAGATAGGGATCATTTGTCCCGATTGAAGCTATTTTTTACCGCACAGATAGAGGAAAAATAAAGACACTGAACACCATATGACCTTTATGGTTAAATATTTATTCAGGAAGATTCAGAGTCTTCTGTTGCTTCGAGGGGGCGTTTCCCCTTTGAAGGCTGCCATGGCAGAGTCCTCCTGCTAGTTCCCTCCTGAAAAAAGAGAAAAGGCCAGTTAGCGAACACCACACGTCCCTCTGTTGAGGTCCATGCCAAAAAGGAACTGATTTACCAGGGGTGACCCGAGACTCTCTGTCCTCTTGCGCCCCTTCCTTGAGTGGCGTTCTTTGCCCGCTGCCTCCTCCTCCTCCTCCACCAAGGCCCTCTCGAAGAGTCTGCGGCACTCACGTGGTTGGAGAGGGCCGAGGTGAAGCGCGTAGAACTTATCTGAGGTTGAGGTGTCGTGGCACATGAATTGCGCCACCTTCCTGCGATCCTCGGAAGAATGTGAATTCTTTGCCTGTGTCAGAGACAGACAGACAGAGACTTTTTGGGGTCAAAGCCGCTGGCAGTCATGGGGGTCACAGGGGGGGGCACTGGCATAGATACTTACGTGGGTCGAGATGACAGTTTGGACGTCAGTGAAGGTGGGCTTGCTGGGAAGCCCCATGCTGGTCCACGCAGATTGAAAATATTTGTTCAGGGTTCGACAGGGACTGGGTCTGGAAGTAAAAAAAAAATAGGCTGGCTCCCCCCGGGGAGGCTAGCCCACAGCTGCAAGAACCTCCGGAACCAGCTGTATTCTTCCTTGTTGAGAGACAACTGGGCCGCGCCGAAGGCTCGGTTTGTCTTATGCGTGGTGATCTGGAAAAACAGAGAGAAGACGAGTGAGCCCCTACCACTGGTGGCCCCCACCCGCAAAGTTACACTCACGTTAATGACATAGGCAGACTCGTCCGGACTTCTGGAGGCCTCCTCGACCTCCTGGATGGTCAGGTTCTGGAAGACCCCACAGCGATGGCCTGTGATGGAGGTCAGGTAGCCGGTCAGAAAACCATAGAAGCGCCACTGTTGCCTGGTGTCTGGACTCGAGGCCGTCTGACGGAAGGCAGTAAGAAGGTTTAAACTTAGTGATAGCCGCTGGTGCCCCAAGGCAAAAAAATTCTGCTCTGGGGTGCCAGCAGCTCTCGGTCAAACAATCTCTTGCTCCGGGGCACCAGCGGCTCTCGGTCAAATGAGCCACGTCAGCGTTGATTCACCATGCTGGAGACTCTACCGAGCTCACCAACCATCCCCAGCCCTTGTCCAGGGTGAGGGGGGCGTGGACTGAGAATCAGCGGGGCGGGAACAAAGCACAGGGGGTCAGGCTGGCGGGCAGAGCGGCGGACATGCTCTTGGTCAAAACCAGATGGGCCATTTGAGTTTTTTCTCCCACAGATAGAGGCGGGAAAGGGGGGGTTGTGTGCGGAGGGACACCCCCCCACGCCTCCCTCAAAGCACGCCCGAGGCAGGGAGGAACCAACAACACCCAT
Source organism: Danio aesculapii (assembly GCF_903798145.1). Lineage (NCBI taxonomy): Eukaryota > Metazoa > Chordata > Actinopteri > Cypriniformes > Danionidae > Danio > Danio aesculapii. The sequence continues at coordinate 30,880,982 of NC_079435.1, forward strand.
AGAGGCCGACCAACCAATGTTGGGGGGGGGGGTGCCGGGCGGGGGCCTAACCCATGGGGCATCAAACGAGCTCCTACCGATCAGCGTACTTGGTCCAGGCGCGAAACTGTCAAAACTTAAGTCCACTTTTTTCCAGCCGCGAAACCATCAGAACCTAAGTCCACATTTCTTCGTCTTCCCCGAAAACATGATGGCAGGTCAGAGACAATCGGCGTCGGACCCGCACCTTCAGGTGCGGGACGTCCCGGAAAGGCGGTCTCCCGTCGGGCATGACTTGGCAGGCGGGAGCCTGGGTCTAATCAACTACACTGGTGAGCGTCGCCAACGTCGCCACCGGCCGTTCCGGAGACCACCCATCTTCCTCATGGCCCTTACAAAGACCCATCATTCCCCAAATGGACTTGGTTTCAAAAGCTTGCTGGAAAGACCTACCATCATCCCAAATGCTGATGCTTCCCCGGGGGGCCACACTGCCACCCCCCTCTCCCCGAGGGCCCCACACCCTTTCCGGGGGGCAAGCGCCCACGTTAGAGGGGCTGTAGCTCCTGACCTCCTGGGCCACCACTGCCACCCCCTCTCCCTGAGGACCCACACCCTTTCCGGGGTGCAGGCGCCCTCGTTAGAGGGGCTGGAGCCCCTGACCGTCATGGCCACCACTGCCACCCCCTCTCCCCGAGGACCCACGCCCTTCTCCGGGGCAAGCACCGGGCCCAAAGGGTCTTCTAGTTTGACACCTGCTACCAGCAGTGCCCGGGCACCCCACACTTAAGCCACGAACATTGACTTAGTCAGTGGCACTCGCTAGCCAGACATGCCGTTGGTAACCCCCCTGGATGTGGGGCACCACCCTCTCCACCACCTTGTCGTACTGTGTACAGAGATAGCTCGGGTGCACCAGCCTTTCCCAGTTCCACCACCCGGGGCAATGCTCAATTTGTTGAGGTGGCTGGGGTGCACCAGCGGCACGTAGTTCCAGGGGCATTCAATATGGGGGTTTTGTGTTTGTCTGCCTCCAGTGCCGGAGGTTTGCCCCCCCCAAGGCCAACAGCGCTGGTCTGGATGGGGGCACTGTTTCTGGGCAAGCTTTCAATGTCTGAACCACTTGGGTGAGGTCCTCCATGCCCACCAGCGCCAACCAGCTCTCCCGGGATCGGGGCACTGTTTCTGGGCAAGCTTTCAATGTCTGAACCGCTTGGGTGAGGTCCTCCATGCCCACCAGCGCCAACCAGCTTGCCCGGGATCGGGGCACTTTCTCTGGGCAAGCCTTCAATGTCTCAACCGCTTGGGTGAGGTCCTCCATGCCCACCAGCGCCCACCAGCTCGCCTGGGATCGGGGCACTGTTTCTGGGCAAGCCTTCTATGTCTCAACTGCTTGGGTGAGGTCCTCCATGCCCACCAGCACCTACCAGTTCGCCCGGGATCGGGGCACTGTTTCTGGGCAAGCCTTCAATGTCTCAACCGCTTGGGTGAGGTCCTTCATGCCCACCAGCGTGCACCAGCTCGCCCGGGATCGGGGCACTGTTTCTGGGCAAGCCTTCAATGTCTCAACTGCTTGGGTGAGGTCCTCCATGCCCACCAGCGCCCACCAGCTCGCCCGGGATCGGGGCACTGTTCCTGGGCAAGCCTTCAATGTCTCAGCCCCTTGGCTGGGTTTCCCCATGCCCACGGGCGCCCTCCAGCTCGCCCGGGGTCGGGGCACTGTTCCTGGGTAAGCCTGCAATGTCTCAGCCCCTTGGCTGGGTTTCCCCATGCCCACGGGCGCCCGCCAGCTCGCCCGGGGTCGGGGCACTGTTCCTGGGTAAGCCTGCAATGTCTCAGCCCCTTGGCTGGGTTTCCCCATGCCCACGGGCGCCCACCAGCTCGCCCGGGGTCGGGGCACTGTTCCTGGGTAAGCCTGCAATGTCTCAGCCCCTTGGCTGGGTTTCCCCATGCCCACGGGCGCCCACCAGCTCGCCCGGGGTCGGGGCACTGTTCCTGGGTAAACCTGCAATGTCTCAGCCCCTTGGCTGGGTTTCCCCATGCCCACGGGCGCCCTCCAGCTCGCCCGGGGTCGGGGCACTGTTCCTGGGTAAGCCAGCCTGGCCATTGAACCCCTGGTTCGTTCAAACGCAAAGCCGCCAAAACCTAAGTCCACATTTCTTCGCCTTCCCGAATTCCAGATGGCAGGTCAGAGACAATCAGCCCCGGACAGGCACCTCCAGGCGCGGGACATCCCGGAAAAGGGGTCTCCCGTCGGGCAGGGCTTGGCGGGCTGGGGCCTGGGTCTCACCAAGTACCCCGTCGAGCGCCGACCACCAGCCACGCTAATTCTCACTCACCCAACTGTGCCACTGGATCCCCAAATGGGCTTGATCGTCTTTTCAAAAGCTGGCTGGAAAGACCAACCATCATCCAAATGAGGATTTGTTGTTCCAATCAATTTTTTTTTACTTCCTTGAAGAAATCAAAGGACTGACATTGTGTTTGAGGTTGTTCATAAACAGCCCTTACTGATTTAGAGAATTACTTCTTTTGTAGAGGACTGCATGCTTTTTTTACCACTGCATTTTTTTCATGCTTATATATGATGATATAATGTATATATTTTACAACTGTGCAATTGAGTTTATAAGTGTGTAGGACCAATTCAAATAATGTCATTCTACTGGACAGTTAAATGCACTTACTATTAAATTGTGCTTTATTAAGGCTCAGTATTCCACAGAGTACAAACCAAAATTTTTCTCCAATGCCCAGTCTCCCTAACATATGGTGAATAGGTTAAACATAAGCTTGCTTGTTTCATTACATGGCTGCTGACTTTTTTGGCTAATTCAACATCTGTGGAGATCTAACTCTCAGCTTTTTTTTACATTATTATTCTTTTTTTACAGTACTTGTAGCAGGGGCTTTACCGAATACAATATATGACACAGTTACACAGAACAAGTACTACTAGACATCCAAATGCTTTGCATTTCTCAATTGCAAACTCATGTCAAGAGAAAGTTTGCCATGACCATATTAAAATTTGTTTAGATCATCCAGCTCCATGTACGAGCTTCCGTCCAGCACACTGAACCTTGGGATTAAAGCACAGTAGGAGATGTGATTATCCACAGATGGTCTATGGTGCCCCAAGAGGAAATTCCATGACTGGTGACTAATTGGAAAACAGAAGGGGAGGGGGAGGAAGTTGTGAAAATGAGCTGGACAGTCTGACATAACGGCACATTTGTCCTCTAATCTGCAAAATCACTTCAGTTAAGTGGTGAAGTGTTATAGCTAAATTAGTTAAAATAATAATTCTGGGAAGATTTCCCATTGCTGTCCCAAACCTTGAACTCAACAAATACCAGCAAGGTGACAAAACTAACCGGTGATTAGTACAAAAAGCCAGTATCAGGAAGTTTCAAATTAATGAGGTACAGTGAAGCGTGTCCAGTCAAGTGTGTTGAAATGTCATGCTAAAACAGAGGGTTAAGTGGGATCAAAGCAATACAGAATTGTAGCTGGTGATAAAGTGCAGTTCTGTTGGTTGCCAGTGTGCTTTTTTGTAGCTGAGTAAATTATTATGGTAATGATGCAGCACTACAGACAGCAGCTAATCACAGCGTGAAGTATGATCATACTTCAAAATCAGCAGAAAGGGTCACTTTGTAAGTTGTAAAAATAAAGGCTTCTTGAAAAATCACAAAGCTGAAAAGGAATCTACATTTGAAATGCCATTATTATAGATTCTTTTTTTTGACATCACCATGTACAGTTTTCCCTAACAATTGTTAATTGTCAGCCAAAGCTTTATAAATGGCATTGCTGGAATTCTGTCTTGCTATTAATGATTCAGTACTATAAGCCAGAATGCCTTCTGAAGAATAGGCTTTCATGGCAAACTGTTCTTTATATATATATATATATATATATATATATATATATATATATATATATATATATATATATATATATATATATATATATTGTAGGGTACTGTGAATATACTATGAATGTAAAATCAAATACTTGCAATACATTGATTTAATTCTGTACTCCCACACAGCATTCCTGACCTTGTGGTGAGACAGACGAGGGGTTTGTCATCTTGATGATTTTGGCTTCTATGGCTTATACATATGCTGTGGTAATGATTGCCAGCAAGACTAGATGTCTGTTCTGGATATGTGTGTACTTGCAAAAAAAGAGAAACCATCTTGGCACAACTTTTTTATCACTCACATTTTGCATATGTGGGTGGGTTTCATGGCGATATTTGTGCTATTTTTGAATTGTAGTTATGGATACTTTATGACATTTGTTATAATAGGTGACTTTAAAATATGACTTGGCTGATATTACCTGGCTAAAACAAGACAATTACATGACCCTAAATGAGTCTACACCTGAAGGATATTATTGTTACCATGAATCTCATTTTAAAGCTAAAGGTGAAGATGTTTGTATAATATATTGTTATATCTTTAATGTCACTCAGCGATTTGGTTTCAAATACAATTAATTTGAAATAATTGTGCTGTGTAATTCAGTATACAATGTAAACAATAAATCTCAATTTAAATTCATATTGGCGATTGTATATGGGCTACTACAACATCACACAGACTTTACACAATAATTGTTTAGTTTTGGCAACAGATTAAATATTGATTGTTGAAGATTTTAAATTCATGTAAATCATGAAAAAGATATCAAGTCTTGCCTTCTTAGACAGCCATCTCTAGGACAGCACGTCTCATGACCTACTCATCAGCTTAATCAGATCTTAAACCTAATATTATCACATGGTATCTATATTGATAATGGATAAGCTGTGCAGCAGAGGGATTACATTTGAGATCATTATTTAATCTTATGTATAGTGCACATTGATAGCAATACAAACCAGCTCTTATTATATGGTAGTATGATCACCTCTAGCACCTCTAGCTCTTATTATATGGTAGTACGATCACCTCTAGCACTAAAGAATAATTTGTCAGTAAACTGTGATCTGTCTAATTTCCTTAGCATTTTAGCACTTTAAACACAGTTGCTCCTTTACATTTAAAGAGGATTAGGGAAAAAACATTGAGCACAATGTGCACATTCCCTAATTAAAGAAAGCAGTCTGAAAAATGCGACGTAGACAGGAGAAAACAAAACTAGAGGTTTTTGGTTTGGCCTGGAAAGAAAGAATTAAAGCAAGTATTAGCAAACGTTTAACACAGCAGTAATGGATATATGAATTTCCTCACATGCAAGATAGATGATGTCAAACATAAAATAAGTACCAAGAATCTGTCTGCTACAGTGTCATTCCAACTAGAGAACTATAGATTGTTAAAGGATAAATTTCTTAGCAGTAGGAGAGGTGATGTAAACAGGTACACTCCTGCAAATAAACATCATCTTTGTTAAGCCATATATTGACAAAACTAAAAAAGAAATTCTTAGAATTTGCAGAACCTATTCTTAACATTTTAATTCCATCTTTTCTTTTAGGATGTGCCTAAAACTTTTAAGCTAGCTGTCCAGCTGCCTCTTATTAAAAACCTTATCAAAGACACTACAAAAAGTTGTATATACTAAACTATTTTCAATTTTAAAGTGAAACCGTATTTGTGAGAAATTTCAATCTGGACTTAGGGCATATAACACTGAAACAACATTGTTAATGCTGCATTCACACCAGACGCGGAAGAAGCATCAAGCACGAGTGATGTACATGTTAAGTCAATGCAAAGATGCGAATAGACATCCTGCGGCGCAATACGCACGAATGAGGCAGTGCAAATGCTGCAATTTGTGTGAATGAAGTGGTGCGAGTTGTGCATTTTGCGTGATTGACGCACTTAACGTGCATTTCACGTGAATCACTCAAGTTGGAAAATCTGAACTTTAGTGGACATTCGTGCCGCGTTAACCAATCAGAAGCTTTCTCTAGCAAGGGCGTATTTATGACATAGTGCCTGTGGCACAGGGGGAAATCCTCCTGCCAACACCAGACAACAGTTCATCAAACTAGGCTCGACTCAGTCTGAAGCATCGCTGAAAGTTTCCATCATCCAGGTATAGTTTCTGGAGGAGTTTATAAACTAACAGAGATGGGTGCACCTCAGAATGAATCTAGTGGACTCAGGCACGGCTCCAAACAAATCAACGCTGTTTTTCAGTCTTCCCAAAGCACATAAACACAGCTATTCTCTCAATAAAATCCATGTTATCCAATTAGCAACGAAGCTAGAGTCACCGGTCAGACAGAAGCCCTGCCCATCACGCGAATCTGCATCTTTTGTGAAGTGAATTTGACGTGCAAATGAAGCGAGTAAACTCAAAATGTTCATGCGTCTATTTCCACACAAATAGCACGATTGATTTGCGCGTACCGCATCTAGTGTGAACACAGCATATGAGTTACAAATGACCTGTTACTGTCCTCCGATTGTCGCTGCATTGTGTTGTTGGGTCTCATTGCTTTTGATACTATTGATCATAACATTCTTGTTAATAGGCTTGAAAATTATATAGGTATTACTGAAACTTCATTGGCTTCCTTACTACTGTCATCTTGTGTGCTTGGTTGGGACAGCTTCTCTGTATTGGATGTCCAGCGATCTCCAGCCTCTGGTGCCTAGACTGCAGCTCTGCACAAGACGTTTGGCAATAGGAGAAATGGTCGTGCCCAACTGAGCCTGGTTTCTCTCAAGGTTTTCTAATTCTTCACTTTTGCTCTTTTTGTTTTTTTTCCTCGCCGCTGTCGCCACTGGCTTGCATGGTTTGGGACCTGTGGAGCTGCACATCGACGTATTTGCTCTTCAATGTTTGAACTCTCAGCAGTGAATATTAAACCACACTGAATTGAACTAAACTGAACTTCAAAACTGAAGACTGGACTGACACTGTTTAAATTTACTATAATCTTCTAAGTGAAGCTGTTTTGACACAATCTACATTGTAAAAGCCCTATACAAATAAAGGTGAATTTAATTGAATTGTTGAAGCTGTGCATCGATGGAGTTGGTCTTCAGTGGACCGAACTTCAGTAGTGACATTTGCATTACATTTGGTGGCTAAGTGCTGGTTCGAGTTCCAGCTGGAACTTGTGTGGAGTTTGCATGTTCTCCCATGTTTATATGGGTTTCCTCTAGGTAAAGATATGCTATATAGTTGAATTGGATGAACTAGGTTGGCTGTAGTGTGTGAACAATTTAATTATAAAAAGTGTAATAAAAATAAAAATGAAAGATGAATTTACTGTATGACTGTCTTGCATTTTATAAAATTATTTAAAATAAACAGCTCTTAAAACAATCTATTTAAATGGAAACATATGAAAGATTATTTAATATGTTTTTGATGGAATCTTACAACAACAATAATAATAATAATAATAATAATAATAATAATAATAATAATTAATATTATTATATTAATGAAGACAAACTGTGAGCCACAATAGTAAAAAAAAAAATCCATGGAACAGTAAATTGACTGCAGTAGAACGATCCATTGTTGACTGATAAAAGTTAAAATGAAGAAATAAAATTTGACCTATCTTGAAATGTTCAGAAAGAAGGAAGTGTTTTAATAATTTTGAGAGTCAACTGACCTTATTTACAAATTGAAAGTAGGCGTATAGGTGCATGGTTCTGTGAATTTTCTTTCATGCTGATTCATTGAATATTTTTATTTATGAGAGGAGCTTTGTTTGAGGAATGTGGAATTGTTGTTTTCATACCACTTAATAATGGAACACCAAACAACAATGTACGGTCTGCACAAAAACTCCTGTCACTATGGCAACCGCATTGAAGATCTGTTAAAGGGACTTTGTGAAGTGAAATTAACAGTGTGTTAATGACCTCTGATTAAACATGATTCTTGGTTGACTAACAAAGGAAGTGAATTGCTTTTCATTGAAGTGTACGAAAAAAGTCTTAAAACTTGTGCACTTTTAATTTCTTAATCTTTAGAACAACTGCTAAATGTTTTATGACTGCTTAGTCTAAATCTAATCTGGGCATTCGTTTGCAAGTCATTTGAATGAACAATACTACTTGTAACAGTCTGCCACACATAATGATTTTTTGTAGATTTTTTTGGAATGTGACAGTTTGAAGAACACTTCAATTTTTGGAAATAGATTCATTTTATTTTCATTTTATCCTTTTAGTCCTCTGGAGTTAAACAGTTGAGTATAACCATTTTTGCATCCATTCAGACAATCTCCAGCATCTGGTGGGATCACTTTTAATTTACCTTGATACATCATTGAATCGGAATAAACCATTAGCATCTTGCTTTAATATTAATAATGAGTTTAGACAATTTTCAAATTTATAAGTCTTGACTCTTCTGTAGTTATATTTGCTGCATTTCCACTGTCGGGTCAGTACGAGCCAGGGCTTTCATCAGGGCTGGTTATTTATATGCCATTTATAGCCATTTATGTAGGCTAGCCTACTTCTTTTATATGTATGCACATATTTTTGTAATTCTTTAAATGCTTTTAATTTAGTATAAGCTATTTTATTTAGCCTAGATCCAAGGTGACACATGGTGGTACAGTGGGTAGCACAATCACCTCACAGCAAGAAGGTCGTTGGTTTGAGCCTTGCCTGAATCAGTTGGCATTTCTGTGTAGAGTTTCTCTGATTTCCTCGTGTTCGCATATGTTTCTTCTGGGTGCTCTGTTTTACCCCAGAAGTCCAAAGAAATGCTCTTTAGGTGAATTGGGTAAGCTAAATTGTCCGTAGTGTATGTGTGTGAATGAGAGTGTATGGGTGTTTGTTTCTCAGGGATGGGTTGCAGCTGGAAGGGCATCTGCTGCGAAAAAAAACACATGTTGGATAAGTTGGTGGTTCATTCCGCTGTGACGACCCCTGACTAATAAAGGGACTAAGCCAAAAAGAAAATGAATGAATAAATGTGACACTATTGTGTTGAGCCTACATAAGTTGATGCGTAATTTGTAGCCTATGTCTTTCTGTTGTATTCAGGTTTTGTATCATTTATATAGTTTCAAACTAAATTAATAAAACCCAGCTGCTTGCGAGGCATCTGTGTGTAAAGTTTATTATATGCCTTCTTGAAGCAATGTCTTTAAGGAGGACTCAGCAAAGAAATATCACTTATTAAATTACAACTACTTTAAGGATTATTTTATGCAACACGCTTAAATTTAAAAGGGAAATTATAAGCAAAAATGACTCCTCTAATGTCAGTTTTTTTTTTCTATCTTATTTTTGTCTCCCTCTACTATGTTATCACAGTGCGGGGCTTTCTTGACCCAATGTGAGGTTGTGTTTTCCCTCCAGCCTCTTACCTACACAGAGGATCGGGACAGGATCACCTACATACTATCTCTCCTGGCGGGCAGATCGAGGGACTAGGGTACGGCAATTTGGGAGTCGGAGATCTGCACTCAGTACAAGGCCGTCAAGGAGGAGATGTTAAAGGTATTTGACCACTCAGTCTATGGACGGAAAGCTTCATGCCATCTTGCTGCGCTCAGTCAAGGCCAATGCTCTATCACGGACTATGCCATCAAGTTCAGCACTCTCTCTGCTACATGCAGGTGGAACGATGCTGCCCTCTCTGTTCGTTTTCTGGATGGGTTAAGCATGGAGCTCAATTATTTCTATGCTCATGACATTGCCTCCAGTTTGGAAGTGCTTATCGAACTCACCATAAGGATGGATAAGCCTTTCGTAGCAATGCCACATATGTTTCTTCTCCTGGAACCCAAGGAAGCTCTGCTGCATCTGTGTGATGAGGTGACTTGTCCCTGGGTGATAAATGTGTCTAATGTGTTTTAAATAGTAAACTTATGAACACTTACAGATGCTTATACTTACCTTTTAATAATTGTATGTTGGTTTATGTCAAAGGGGCAGGGCTTTGCCTTTAAAAAGCAGCCCCAAATGCCAATTCACTGTTTGTTAACCTGGCAAGCGAGCAAGCTACTATGGTGCTGTAAGCAATTTGTGACCTGTTGTGACCTATAATAAGTGTGGTTGCACAAGTATATTTGTTTGCTGATTATTTGTTCTTTTATTTTTGGTTATTCACTCTAGTTTTCACTCTCGTAGACTGTAAATAAACCATCACTTTCCACGTTACATCAGCGAGTAGTGCCATAATTTTTTTCTCACTTTACCATACATCGAGAACTCACTACGAGCCTTCCTGGTTCATCAACCTAATATTTGGTGTCAGAAGTGGGATGGCAACTGGCAAGATGTGTACGAGAGGCAGGATGCCTGGAGCGGGGCTTTGTACACAGACTGCAGCTCTTGCCAAGGAGGATGTGGCCTGGGTGTCTGCTGAGTCTACGGAGGCAGAGTTAGAGGAGGATCTTCCTCTTGTTCGACCCAAGTCCACATCACCACAAGTCATTAACCCTGTCTCTTCTCCTGAAGCGATGAATTCATCTACTCCAGGTGGACTGTATTCATTGATGAGGAACTTCCTTGACTCACAAGCACAGCAAGAGCAGCTTTACCTGACAGAGGAGAAGCACGTTAGCATCGAGAGTAACACCGAGTAAGTACATTTAGACCTGTTTTCAGTTGCTGTGTTTGGTTCGAGAACACTTAGACTTGTTTCAGCTGGTTGTGTATTGGTTGTTGGAAATTTAAAATTGTTTTCAGCTATCTGTGTTTAGTACTAGCAAGCTTTAGCCACTGTTTCCTTTGTTTACTGTAAGAGCTTGTGTGCCGAGCCGGAGGTTTTTTCGCGCCCCCGCCGCTGCAATTTCGGGTCTTTTTTATCTTGGAGGCGTGTCCAAACGCCAGGTTAACACTATATATTTGAACACATTAGGTTTAGCTAGCAGGAGAAGCACGTTAGCATCGAGAGCAACACCGAGTAAGTACATTTAGACCTGTTTTCAGTTGCTGTGTTTGGTTCGAGAACACTTAGACTTGTTTCAGCTGGTTGTGTATTGGTTGTTGGACATTTAAAATTGTTGTCAGCTATCTGTGTTTAGTACTAGCAAGCTTTAGCCACTGTTTCCTTTGTTTACTGTAAGAGCTTGTGTGCCGAGCCGGAGGTTTTTTCGCACCCCCGCCGCTGCAATTTCGGGTCTTTTTACTCTCGAGACGTGTCCAGCTGAACTCAATCAGCAAAGCGCTCGGGGGTGTATATAAGCGACTAGTATCACCGCGGCAGCCTCGTGTGAAGCCCGCCTCGTGTGAAGACCGACGAGGGTAAAGACCATCGACTCTACCTGCGCGACTAAGACCGACGAGGGTAAAGACCATCGACTCTACCTGCGCGACTAAGACCGACGAGGGTAAAGACCATCGACTCTACCTGCGCGACACCACCGAGCAAAGACACTGACAAAGCACTTGAGTACTTTTTATTACTTTATTGTTTTACGTTATCTCTGCACTCATTATTGTTTTCCTTGCACTTTATTATGTGTTTACTTCCTGTTGTTACTAACACTCGTAAAGCACGGGAGGTATGCTGCAGGCGCAACCCTCACAACCTTCGATCAATTCATGTATCCTCTATTTCACAACTCTCTCTCTCTGTGGGCCTCTGGAATTGTCAATCTGCTGTTAACAAAGCAGATTTTATTACCTCCATAGCCACTCATTCTGACTTTAGTCTCATGGCTCTAACTGAAACCTGGTTGAGACCGGGGGACACTGTTACACATGCAGCTCTTTCTACTAATTTCTCTCTTTCCCACACTCCTCAGCAGACTGGGAGAGGGGGTGGGACTGGACTACTGATTTCCAAAGAATGGAAATTCACTCAGAGACCGTCCCTGACAAAAATCAGCTCTTTTGAATTCCATGCAGTCACCATTATCCACCCCTTCCGCATAAATGTGGTTGTCATCTACCGCCCACCGGGTACATTAGGTCACATCTTAGATGAACTGGATGTTCTTCTCTCATCTTTTTCTGATTATGACACTCCCTTGTTGGTGCTAGGTGACTTCAACATCCACATTGAAAGACCTCAAGCTGCTGACTTCCAGACTCTGCTTGCATCTTTCGACCTCAAAAGAGCACCTACTTCTGCTACTCACAAATCAGGTAATCAACTAGACCTTATTTACACTCGAAATTGCCTCGCTGATCAAACACTAGTAACTCCACTACAAACATCGGATCATTTCCTTCTCTCTCTCAACATCCACATTACTCCTGAGCCGCCACACACTCCAACTCTAGTTGCCTTTCGCAGAAACCTACGCTCTCTCTCACCCAATAGACTATCCACCATTGTTTCTAACTCTCTTCCTCCATCTTGCAAACTCTCTGCACTTGATACGAACAGTGCCACTGATACACTCTGCTCCTAGCTAACATCATGTCTAGACAGACTATGCCCTCTTACATCCAGACCAACCCGGGCCAGTTCTCCTGCACCCTGGCTCTCTGATGTTCTCCGTGAGCATCGCTCAAAACTTCGGGCTGCTGAGAGAAGTTGGCGAAAAACTAAAAATCCTGAACAGCTCATAACATACCAAACTCTTCTGTCTTCTTTCTCGACTGAGGTTACTTCTGCAAAGCAGACATACTTCCGTCAGAAAGTCAACAGTGCCACCAATCCTCGCTTACATTTTAAAACATTTTCCTCCCTCCTCTATCCTCCTCCTTTACCAGCATCCTCCACACTCACTACTGATGACTTTGCTACATTCTTTTGCACCAAAACTGCAAAAATCAGTGCTCAATTTGCTGCACCTACAACAAACACGCAAGATACACCACCAACACCACACACACTCACCTCTTTTTCCCAGCTCTCTGAGTCTGAGGTGTCCAATCTCGTGCTATTAAGCCATGCAACCACCTGTCCGCTTGATTCCCTTCCCTCTCATCTCCTGCAAGCCATTTCTCCTGCAGTCATACCAACACTGACTCACATAATTAACACATCTCTTGACTCTGGTCTATTCCCTACTTCATTTAAGCAGGCTAGGGTAACCCCACTGCTAAAGAAACCCAACCTGGATCAAACGCTACTTGAAAACTACCGACTGGTATCCCTGCTTCCATTCATGGCCAAGATTTTGGAGAAAGTAGTGTTCAATCAAGTCCTAGACTTTCTTACTCAAAACAACCTCATGGACAACAAGCAATCTGGCTTTAAGAAAGGCCACTCAACTGAGACTGCCCTGCTCTCGGTCGTGGAGGATCTCAGACTGGCTAAAGCAGACTCTAAATCATCTGTCCTCATCTTGCTGGATTTATCAGCTGCTTTTGACACTGTAAACCACCAGATCCTGCTATCTACGCTTGAGTCACTGGGCGTCGCAGGCACTGTTATTCAATGGTTCAGTTCCTACCTCTCGGACAGGTCATTCAGGGTGTCGTGGAGGGGAGAGGTGTCCAACCTACAGCATCTAAACACTGGGGTACCTCAGGGCTCTGTTCTTGGGCCACTTCTCTTCTCTATCTACACGGCATCTTTAGGAACAGTCATCCAGAAACATGGTTTTTCCTACCACTGCTATGCTGATGACACCCAGCTATACCTCTCTTTTCACCCTGATGATCCCTCGGTTCCAGCTCGCATTTCAGCCTGCCTGTCAGACATTTCACACTGGATGAAAGATCATCATCTCCAGCTTAACCTCACGAAAACGGAAATGCTTGAAGTTTCTGCCAACCCAACTCTTCACCATAACTTTTCAATCCAGATGGATGGAGCAACCATCACTGCATCCAAAATGGTAAAAAGCCTTGGAGTAACGATTGATGACCAACTGAACTTCTCTGACCACATTTCTAGAACTGCTCGATCTTGCAGATTCGCACTCTACAACATCAGAAAGGTCCGACCCTTGCTATCCGAACATACAGCTCAACTCATTGTTCAAGCTCTTGTCCTCTCCAAACTGGACTATTGCAACTCTCTGCTAGCCGGGCTACCAGCTAGTTCTATCAAACCTCTTCAGCTGCTTCAGAACGCAGCAGCACGAGTGGTCTTTGATGAACCCAAAAGAGCACATGTCACTCCGCTACTCACCCGTTTGCACTGGCTGCCAGTTGCTGCCCGCATCAAATTCAAAGCTCTGATGTTTGCTTACAAAGTGACCTCTAGCTGTGCTCCTTCGTATCTGCTCTCACTTCTGCAGATATATGTGCCCTCCAGAAACTTGCTTCTGTGAATGAATGTCGCCTCGTTGTTCCATCCCAAAGAGGGAAGAAATCACTTTCCCGAACTCTCACATTCAATCTGCCCAGTTGGTGGAATGAACTCCCTAACTACATCAGAACAGCAGAGTCACTTGCTGTCTTCAAGAAACGACTAAAAACGCAACTGTTTAGTCTCAACTTTCCTTCCTAATCTGCAACTGCCTCTCTGGCTATACCACTAACTGTGCCCTCTCTCTCTCTCTCTCTCTCAAAAAAAAAAAAAAAAAAAATTTTACTAATGCTTTGCTTCTTAGACTTTACACACCTGAAACTTGTCTATAGCACTTGTTCACTGCTGCTCTTATAGTTGTGTAAATTGCTTCCTTGTCCTCATTTGTAAGTCGCTTTGGATAAAAGTGTCTGCTAAATGACTAAATGTAAATGTAAGTTACAGTGCTTCAAAGAGTCAATTCTGCAAGCTGTCCAGCCAGCTGAGGGGTTGAGAGATGCAGAAAGTCCATGATTGGGGTTGCCAATTCCAACACCGCAACGACACTCATCTTTCCAGAGAGACAGAGACCTTATGACCTGAGGTACAGCAGCCAGCCAATGTTACGAAGAGAGCCAAAGTTGCCAGTCTTCCAGCAGGGGGAGGACATAGAGAACTTCTTGCATCGGTTCGAACAACTAGCCAAAACCTGGATTTGGCTCAAGGAGGAGCTGAGCTTCTGCTTGGTGCCACTGTTGATTGGGCAGGCACTGGAGGCATACTTAGTCATGGACAAAGACCGAGCTGAGGTTTATGAGAACTTAAAGGAGGCATTGTTTGCAAACTTCAACGTCTCACCCGAAACCTACCGTCAGTGGTTCTGGGCTATGTCCTCTACAGAAGGAGAGTCGCCTACTGAGACTAATCATCGGCTGTGTTGGAATATAAATGTGTATATATATATATATATATATATATATATATATATATATATATATATATATATATATATATATATATATATATATATATATATAACTGGTGTGACAGACCTTAAAATGTCTTGGTTTCCTGAGCCCTGACTGTCTCCAAAGTAATGCAAATTGTCAGTTTCACAGCATGGCTGTGTCTATTGTTTTCTCTTTTCGGTCAACTGGTCAGACGGGACTGGTCTCCAGAACATCATTTTGCACACTGTTTTCTGCCTCGGGTAAAAATTTCAGGTCGAAGAAACCCCTTTTATGTGGTCAGTAGCTGGGCAGGTTTCTAATATGTCACCCACTCTGCAGACTTACATGCTGATGAGATCAGGCCTGAAAAGGCAGTTTACCCTGCCGACAACAACACTTAATTTGCATGCTTTGTTTTAGAATGTATAAGAACCTATTGCTTGCTGTACAGTTGAGAGTTTTCTTTCGATGACGCCACAACCATGCTGAGTTCTTCTTATTAAAGGATTCTGCTTTGAAGACAACCAAAAGTTCTTCCTGGTTTTTTTGGCTCTTCTTAGAATTTCACAACAGTTTGGTGCCACTGACACGGATAGAGACTGAAATCACCTACATTAAGTTGACCCGGATAGAGACTGAAATCACCTAAATCAAGTTGACCCGGGTAGAGACTGAAATCACCTAAATCAAGTTTGACTCTTATTTTCAACAAATATCTGACTTCTCTCAAGACGGAATCATTCTAGTTCCAGCAATGTAAAGTTGAACAGCTGAGGTCACATATTCTCAACAACTTGGTGACTGCAACCCTGATGAAAGTTGAATTTCCCTGAAATCTGACTGAGACATCAAGCTCAAGAAAGATCAGATTTCTCTCCAGACTGAATCTCTTCAGTTCAACCACGATTTGGTGAGTTTTCACTCTATAAAAAGATCTGCCAAAACCAGTAAATCTAGTTACCCTCTGCGCTGTCAGAGAAGAGTTAACAAACAGCTGTGGGTTTAGTTAGCTAAGTTATCCTCTAAATTTTATTTTAGAGATGAACATTGCCAGAGAAGTTTAGCTTTTTTTCTGCTAAAATCTGTATCCTCTGTTTTCAGGCAGGGAAGTTAGCTTTAGGTGCTAAAATTTTGTTATCCTCTGTTTTTCAGACAGAGAAGTTTAGGCTTTAGTGCTAAAATTTTGTTATCCTCTGTGAAGAAGGGAAGATTAACCTTACGTGTTAATATTTGTTGTTTTGTTTTTGTTTAGCCTTTCATGCTAAAATCTGTATCCTCTGTTTTGAAGCAGGGAAGATTAACCTTACGTGTTAATATTCATTTTGTTTTTGTTTAGCCTTTCGTGCTAAAGTCTGTAATCCTCTGTGAAGCAGAGAATATTAACCTTACGTGTCAATATTTTGCTTTTTATTGTTTTTGTTTAGCGTGAAGTGCTATTAGTTTGTGTTTTGTCCTCTGCATTGCTAGGGAAGGTTAACTTTGTTAACATATGGTCTGTTGATCAGAAAAGTTTAGTGTTTTGTTTGTGTGGTAACTAAGAAACTCACAAAATGTTTAAGAAGAACGCTAGACTGATACACACAAATGAAAAAGGTGATCTTGCAACTCATTTGTGGTCAGATAAGGAATTTAAATCATTGTTAGGAGTACAGATGGACCAAATACTTAGAAAAGAGCTAACTCAGAAATATGAGATCCATCCAGACAAGACTTGGTCTGTAGATGAATGTAAAAAAGTACTAGGTGCCAGTATCCGTAAAAACAATGTAAAAGGCATTATCTGCTGTCACAGAGAATTTGCTTTAGCATTAGCCACACAACAAGCTAAGCGCAACTCAGAGCTAGAGGAACAGAACAAACAGCTCCGCGCTAGATTAACATCTTTGACAAAGAAACTGAGCCACAACAAAGCTTCAGAGAAAGCTGATGTAGAAAAAAATCAGTGAGTCTGATAATGTTTAACCAGACTTACAAACTTTCTTTGAAACAGATGTACCTGTAGAGTCAGTGAATGTTTGTGGTGCTAGGAGGAAATCACAGAGAATTGAGGAAATTGAAAGTGTTTCTCCCAATGCTTCTATTGTCCGAGTTCAAACTGTTACCAAAGCCTTAGGACCTAAAGACATTGAAACGCACAAATTTTTCTGAGTTTAGGAGAACTCTAATCAGCAAAATGCATCTTTATGACATGTCGTTGACAGAAGCTACACAGCTAATGTCTCAAATTCGAACAGAATTTGAAACAGTTTTAAATCTGCTGTTTCTAATCTGCAACATGCCAGTAAAGATGATTTGAGAGAGGGTGTTCTAAAAACTCAAAAAAATATAATGGGGCCCAAAATAGATTGGTCTAGAGTGACTAACTGTGCTCAAAAGAAAGATGAGTCTGTGAATAAATTCACTGAGAGGTTTTGTCAGACAGCCACAGCTTACAGTGGAATTGTTGACAACCTTGAAAATGTGTTAGATGACAAAGGACCACTAGTTTGCATTTGGTCCGATGGCCTTGTAACAGAGTACAGGAAAGCATTGCCTTTTCTAGATTTTACGTGGTATGACAATACCATCAGAAGTAATCTAGGCAAGTTAGCTGCATGCGAAAAAGATGCTGATGTTGAGAATAGCAGAAACTTCATTTAGTACAAAAAACCTCGACACAAGGTGGCCTAAAAGAGAAGGCAAATGCAACTACTGTGGGAAATTAAGACACTGGGAGAGTGTAGGAAGAAGTTGCAGGATAGTAAAAGACATGCTATGCACAATTCTGCTCCCTCTCAGCCTGCCTACAACCCTGAAGTAGTTCCGCCATTGTCTACGGCAGCTTTAGGAGAGCTTGCTCAGGCTCTTCTAAGAGCACTACAAGAACAGGAAACAAAACTAATTGTCGGGGCTGTGAGTAGCTACCTTTCCCCTGTATTCCATCATAATGACAAAAGACTTTTGTGAAAGGTAGCATACAAGATAAAGAAATTGATTTTTTTTTGCTTGATACAGGTGCAGAAATTACAGTAATTCCTATGAAATTGGCAAAAAAATTTAACATTCCGTACAACAAAACTAAACTTTCCTTAACAGGTGTAATAGGTGAAGATTCTGTTTTGTTTCAAACCCCACCCATAGAGGCACAATTTTGCACAAAAACTCACTGACAACAAAATTGCTATGTGCTCCATTAAATACAGGTGCAATTCAAGGCATGGATATACAAAGACAATTACATCTAATTTTAGACATGTCTTCAGAATTAGCTAGCATAAAAATTTCTTCAGTACAAGTTTCTACTGATAATGCAAATGCTCCTGAGTATGCTTTCTTACAGAATCATCCAATCTGGGCAAAATAAAAGGATGAGTGTGGACTTCTGACAGGTGTAGAACCAGTCAAATTGACAAGAACTCCACCTCCAGTTACCAAGCAATATCCTATCAGCAAGTAAGCAATACAGGGAGTGAAACCTATTATAAAAAAATTACTAAAGCAAGGAGTGCTAGTTAAAACCAACAGTGCCTGTAACTCACCCGTTTGGCCTATAAAGAAAGCTAATGGCACATGGAGACTCACCATAGACTACAGAGTAGCTAATAAACAAATTGATAAAATCACCCCATTAGTAGCAGATCCATCTACAATTTGTAATGGTCTACTATTAGATTGTAAAATTTTTACAATAATTGATATGTCTAATGGATTCTTTTCTGTACCCTTGCACTCTGACAGCCAGGCATGGTTAGCTTTCACAGTTGACTATGAACAATACCAGTGGACACGGTTACCACAGGGATTTCAAAATTCCCCAACCATTTATCATCAAGCTGTCAGACGTGATTTGTGTGACCCAGAATATCCAGTCAAAAAGTCTACCATGATTCAGTATGTCGATGATATTTTGATTGCCTCAACAGATCATGAGATACATAAAACTGAATTGGCAGCATTGTTAGACTATTTGCACAAAAAATGACATAAATGCAGCTTTCACAAAGCTCAAATTGCTAAAAACCAAGTTACTTTTCTGGGTCAAACAATTGGTACAGGAAATAGATCCATTACACAGGATCGAGCAGCTTCAGTCAAAATAATACTTCCACCAGCCACCATTAAAGCACTCAGATCATTTTTAGAAACAGCAGGTTACTGTTGAGCTTGGATTGAAAATTATGCCTCAATGGCCCAGCCACTCTATGACATACTGAAAGGTCAGGTTAAGGATTCTGATACTGTTTGTATGGAAGAAACTCAGCTTAACGTTTTCAATAATTTGAAGACCGCGCTACGTCAAGCACCCGCATTAGGAATTGCACAATCAAATAGGCCTTTTGTGCTTTATATTCATGAACACTCAGGCTTTATGACAGCATGCTTAATGCAAGATCATGGGGGCAATTTACGCCCAATCCATTACTATTCTGGTAAACTTGACATAGTCGCTCAAGGTATGGGTCCATGTCTTAGAGCAGTACATGCAGTTCATCTAACTCTTCAGGCTTCAGCAGTAATGGTGCTAGGTCAGACTGTAAATGTAAGATGCCCTCACGCAGTGTCTGCACTAATTAATCAAGCAAAACTCACTTCTGTCACCTCCTCTCGTTGGCGAAATTAGTTAACGACCCTCACAGCCCCTAATGTCATTTTACAGCATGCACCAATCACAAACCCATCCTCATGTATGATGTCTGCATTGACTGAAGTTGTGTTAGAGGATGAGGGAGAAATGACTTATGATTGTGTTACGCTTACTTATACACCTAAAAGTGAAGAAGCAGAAACACCCATAGAAAATGCAGAATGGGAATTGTTTGTTGATGGTTCAGCACAAATCATTGAATGTAACAGAAGAGCAGGTCATGCAGTAACTTCTACCACAGAAGTAATAGCTACAGGCTGTCTTCCAGATCGATTTTCAGCTCAAGCTACAGAACTAGTAGCATGCACGCTAGCTTCAGGATCAGTTGCAAATATCTACACTGATTCCAGATATGCTTTTGGGGTAATTCATGATTTTGGTGTCATTTGGCAAAGCAGACAGTTTCTAACTTCTGCCGGATCCCCCATTAAGCCTGCTGGATTCGTGAAAGACCTGATGTTTGCCATGAAGCTTCCTAAGAAATTGGCAGTGATTAAAGTGAAAGCACATCTCACAGCTAATACAATAGAGGCTAAATGTAATGCTTTTCCTGATGTAGCTGCTAAACAGGCTTGTTATTATGCTAATGTACAAGTATGTTCAGGTAGTACAGCACAGAAAACAATTCTGCCTCCTGAATCAATCATTGATCTGTACAAAGATGTTCCTTTATATGAAGCATGGACTTGGTTAGACAAAGGAGCCACAATAGATTCATCTGGCTGCTGGACTAAAGGAGGAAAATATGTCACTCCCGAATCACTGTTGCCATATTTGGCTCAACAAATACAAATTCTCGAGAAGGGTTGAAGCTTATCCAACAGGACGTGCTACAGCTGCACATACTGCTAAATGTCTAATCACTGATTTTATTCCCAGATGGGGATTACCAGATTCCATTGACTCAGATCAGGGTACACACTTCACAGGAGAGCTAGTCAAGGAAGTGTCTAAAATGCTGAAGATTAAGTGGAATCTTCATTGCCCCTACAGGCCACAAGCATCAGGACAGGTGTAACGAGCTAATAGGACAATTAAAACCAGGCTAAGAAAAATGCATCAGGAAGGAGTTTCATGGGTCGAAGCACTTCCAGCGGTACTGTGTAGTATGAGAGCATCACCCAACAGATCAGTAGGACTCTTCAGTTCAACCACGATTTGGTGAGTTTTCACTCTATAAAAAGATCTGCCAAAACCAGTAAATCTAGTTACCCTCTGCGCTGTCAGAGAAGAGTTAACAAACAGCTGTGGGTTTAGTTAGCTAAGTTATCCTCTAAATTTTATTTTAGAGATGAACATTGCCAGAGAAGTTTAGCTTTTTTTCTGCTAAAATCTGTATCCTCTGTTTTCAGGCAGGGAAGTTAGCTTTAGGTGCTAAAATTTTGTTATCCTCTGTTTTTCAGACAGAGAAGTTTAGGCTTTAGTGCTAAAATTTTGTTATCCTCTGTGAAGAAGGGAAGATTAACCTTACGTGTTAATATTTGTTGTTTTGTTTTTGTTTAGCCTTTCATGCTAAAATCTGTATCCTCTGTTTTGAAGCAGGGAAGATTAACCTTACGTGTTAATATTCATTTTGTTTTTGTTTAGCCTTTCGTGCTAAAGTCTGTAATCCTCTGTGAAGCAGAGAATATTAACCTTACGTGTCAATATTTTGCTTTTTATTGTTTTTGTTTAGCGTGAAGTGCTATTAGTTTGTGTTTTGTCCTCTGCATTGCTAGGGAAGGTTAACTTTGTTAACATATGGTCTGTTGATCAGAAAAGTTTAGTGTTTTGTTTGTGTGGTAACTAAGAAACTCACAAAATGTTTAAGAAGAACGCTAGACTGATACACACAAATGAAAAAGGTGATCTTGCAACTCATTTGTGGTCAGATAAGGAATTTAAATCATTGTTAGGAGTACAGATGGACCAAATACTTAGAAAAGAGCTAACTCAGAAATATGAGATCCATCCAGACAAGACTTGGTCTGTAGATGAATGTAAAAAAGTACTAGGTGCCAGTATCCGTAAAAACAATGTAAAAGGCATTATCTGCTGTCACAGAGAATTTGCTTTAGCATTAGCCACACAACAAGCTAAGCGCAACTCAGAGCTAGAGGAACAGAACAAACAGCTCCGCGCTAGATTAACATCTTTGACAAAGAAACTGAGCCACAACAAAGCTTCAGAGAAAGCTGATGTAGAAAAAAATCAGTGAGTCTGATAATGTTTAACCAGACTTACAAACTTTCTTTGAAACAGATGTACCTGTAGAGTCAGTGAATGTTTGTGGTGCTAGGAGGAAATCACAGAGAATTGAGGAAATTGAAAGTGTTTCTCCCAATGCTTCTATTGTCCGAGTTCAAACTGTTACCAAAGCCTTAGGACCTAAAGACATTGAAACGCACAAATTTTTCTGAGTTTAGGAGAACTCTAATCAGCAAAATGCATCTTTATGACATGTCGTTGACAGAAGCTACACAGCTAATGTCTCAAATTCGAACAGAATTTGAAACAGTTTTAAATCTGCTGTTTCTAATCTGCAACATGCCAGTAAAGATGATTTGAGAGAGGGTGTTCTAAAAACTCAAAAAAATATAATGGGGCCCAAAATAGATTGGTCTAGAGTGACTAACTGTGCTCAAAAGAAAGATGAGTCTGTGAATAAATTCACTGAGAGGTTTTGTCAGACAGCCACAGCTTACAGTGGAATTGTTGACAACCTTGAAAATGTGTTAGATGACAAAGGACCACTAGTTTGCATTTGGTCCGATGGCCTTGTAACAGAGTACAGGAAAGCATTGCCTTTTCTAGATTTTACGTGGTATGACAATACCATCAGAAGTAATCTAGGCAAGTTAGCTGCATGCGAAAAAGATGCTGATGTTGAGAATAGCAGAAACTTCATTTAGTACAAAAAACCTCGACACAAGGTGGCCTAAAAGAGAAGGCAAATGCAACTACTGTGGGAAATTAAGACACTGGGAGAGTGTAGGAAGAAGTTGCAGGATAGTAAAAGACATGCTATGCACAATTCTGCTCCCTCTCAGCCTGCCTACAACCCTGAAGTAGTTCCGCCATTGTCTACGGCAGCTTTAGGAGAGCTTGCTCAGGCTCTTCTAAGAGCACTACAAGA
This sequence comes from Danio aesculapii, assembly GCF_903798145.1. NCBI lineage: Eukaryota > Metazoa > Chordata > Actinopteri > Cypriniformes > Danionidae > Danio > Danio aesculapii. The sequence goes on from NC_079435.1 coordinate 30,903,741, forward strand.
ACAGGAAACAAAACTAATTGTCGGGGCTGTGAGTAGCTACCTTTCCCCTGTATTCCATCATAATGACAAAAGACTTTTTGTGAAAGGTAGCATACAAGATAAAGAAATTGATTTTTTTTGCTTGATACAGGTGCAGAAATTACAGTAATTCCTATGAAATTGGCAAAAAAATTTAACATTCCGTACAACAAAACTAAACTTTCCTTAACAGGTGTAATAGGTGAAGATTCTGTTTTGTTTCAAACCCCACCCATAGAGGCACAATTTTGCACAAAAACTCACTGACAACAAAATTGCTATGTGCTCCATTAAATACAGGTGCAATTCAAGGCATGGATATACAAAGACAATTACATCTAATTTTAGACATGTCTTCAGAATTAGCTAGCATAAAAATTTCTTCAGTACAAGTTTCTACTGATAATGCAAATGCTCCTGAGTATGCTTTCTTACAGAATCATCCAATCTGGGCAAAATAAAAGGATGAGTGTGGACTTCTGACAGGTGTAGAACCAGTCAAATTGACAAGAACTCCACCTCCAGTTACCAAGCAATATCCTATCAGCAAGTAAGCAATACAGGGAGTGAAACCTATTATAAAAAAATTACTAAAGCAAGGAGTGCTAGTTAAAACCAACAGTGCCTGTAACTCACCCGTTTGGCCTATAAAGAAAGCTAATGGCACATGGAGACTCACCATAGACTACAGAGTAGCTAATAAACAAATTGATAAAATCACCCCATTAGTAGCAGATCCATCTACAATTTGTAATGGTCTACTATTAGATTGTAAAATTTTTACAATAATTGATATGTCTAATGGATTCTTTTCTGTACCCTTGCACTCTGACAGCCAGGCATGGTTAGCTTTCACAGTTGACTATGAACAATACCAGTGGACAAGGTTACCACAGGGATTTCAAAATTCCCCAACCATTTATCATCAAGCTGTCAGACGTGATTTGTGTGACCCAGAATATCCAGTCAAAAAGTCTACCATGATTCAGTATGTCGATGATATTTTGATTGCCTCAACAGATCATGAGATACATAAAACTGAATTGGCAGCATTGTTAGACTATTTGCACAAAAAATGACATAAATGCAGCTTTCACAAAGCTCAAATTGCTAAAAACCAAGTTACTTTTCTGGGTCAAACAATTGGTACAGGAAATAGATCCATTACACAGGATCGAGCAGCTTCAGTCAAAATAATACTTCCACCAGCCACCATTAAAGCACTCAGATCATTTTTAGAAACAGCAGGTTACTGTTGAGCTTGGATTGAAAATTATGCCTCAATGGCCCAGCCACTCTATGACATACTGAAAGGTCAGGTTAAGGATTCTGATACTGTTTGTATGGAAGAAACTCAGCTTAACATTTTCAATAATTTGAAGACCGCGCTACGTCAAGCACCCGCATTAGGAATTGCACAATCAAATAGGCCTTTTGTGCTTTATATTCATGAACACTCAGGCTTTATGACAGCATGCTTAATGCAAGATCATGGGGGCAATTTACGCCCAATCCATTACTATTCTGGTAAACTTGACATAGTCGCTCAAGGTATGGGTCCATGTCTTAGAGCAGTACATGCAGTTCATCTAACTCTTCAGGCTTCAGCAGTAATGGTGCTAGGTCAGACTGTAAATGTAAGATGCCCTCACGCAGTGTCTGCACTAATTAATCAAGCAAAACTCACTTCTGTCACCTCCTCTCGTTGGCGAAATTAGTTAACGACCCTCACAGCCCCTAATGTCATTTTACAGCATGCACCAATCACAAACCCATCCTCATGTATGATGTCTGCATTGACTGAAGTTGTGTTAGAGGATGAGGGAGATATGACTCATGATTGTGTTACGCTTAGTTATACACCTACAAGTGAAGTAGCAGAAACACCCATAGAAAATGCAGAATGAGAATTGTTTGTTGATGGTTCAGCACAAATCAGTGAAGGTAACAGAAGAGCAGGTCATGCAGTAACTTCTACCACAGAAGTAATAGCTACAGGCTGTCTTCCAGATCGATTTTCAGCTCAAGCTACAGAACTAGTAGCATGCACGCTAGCTTCAGGATCAGTTACAAATATCTACACTGATTCCAGATATGATTTTGGGGTAATTCATGATTTTGGTGTCATTTGGCAAAGCAGACAGTTTCTAACTTCTGCCGGATCCCCCATTAAGCATGCTGGATTAGTGAAAGACCTGATGTTTGCCATGAAGCTTCCTAAGAAATTGGTGGTGATTAAAGTGAAAGCACATCTCACAGCTAATACAATGGAGGCTAAAGGTAATGTTCTTGCTGATGTAGCTGCTAAACAGGCTTGTTATTATGCTAATGTACAAGTATGTTCAGGTAGTATAGCACAGAAAACAATTCTGCCTCCTGAATCAATCACTGATCTGTACAAAGATGTTCCTTTATATGAAGCATGGACTTGGTTAGACAAAGGAGCCACAATAGATTCATCTGGCTGCTGGACTAAAGGAGGAAAATATGTCACTCCCGAATCACTGTTGCCATATTTGGCTCAACAAATACAAATTCTCGAGAAGGGTTGAAGCTTATCCAACAGGACGTGCTACAGCTGCACATACTGCTAAATGTCTAATCACTGATTTTATTCCCAGATGGGGATTACCAGATTCCATTGACTCAGATCAGGGTACACACTTCACAGGAGAGCTAGTCAAGGAAGTGTCTAAAATGCTGAAGATTAAGTGGAATCTTCATTGCCCCTACAGGCCACAAGCATCAGGACAGGTGTAACGAGCTAATAGGACAATTAAAACCAGGCTAAGAAAAATGCATCAGGAAGGAGTTTCATGGGTCGAAGCACTTCCAGCGGTACTGTGTAGTATGAGAGCATCACCCAACAGATCAGTAGGACTAAGCCCTCATCAGATTATTACTGGACGCCCAATGCAGATGCCAGGTGTAATTGATCTTAGAAATGCTGATGTGCACATTGTCTCAGATGCCCTGATACCTTACTGTGAAAACCTCACCAAGTCTGTACAGAATGCCAGAGAGAGAGAGTTGAGTCATGCTGGCAGAATCCACCGGAAGGTGGACACACAATCATCCCAGGTCAGCGGGTCATGATAAAGTCATTCAGAAACAAGCCATTAGAACCTAAATGGCTTGGACCACATCAAGTGATGTTGATTACAGCAGCTGCAGTGTTGTGTCAGGGAAGAAAAACTTGGACACATGTCTCACATTGCAAGATTGTTCCACCACCTACAGGTATAGGATAGGACACACAGAACAGTGGGGTACCCAGGGAAGAACTGATCCTTTAGGGATTGGGGGCCACCCCTGGGCAAAGATAATCCAATAGGCCATCCCCCACTTACTAGTCCATCCTAACCTTACTGTTCTTTAGGTGTCATGGGACTTAAGAAATAGGGAAAGAATGAATAACTATAGCAGAATTAGATTGAACAGAGGAGACAAAACAAGTGTTTTACAAATTCTTTTATTTATTTATTTATTTATTTTTATTTTATTTTTTTTGCAACAAATACTGTTTCATTGCCTTTTGTTTCTTTTTTATTCTGTACAGATACAACTTGTTGTCCTGAGACCCATAGACACCAACCTTCTCACCTACAAGTCCAGTCACAACCTTCAAGAGACAATTAGAGCCACTGCTAAACCAACCATCACAGAAGAACACACAAAGCAGAGAACTACCTACAGGAACTTCAGTCATTCATCAATATGATCAAGATTGCCATACTAGTGATCATCAGGAATATCGCACAAGCCATCGCACAAGACTCACGAAACAACATATTCTTAGAGCTGATGAAAATGTCAAGAAATGCCTTGTTTGCTGGAAAGAACATCTGCAAGCCACACCCACCTTCAGTAGGAGCAGGAATCTTCTGGGTGGCACATCACATGTCCCTCCACCCCAAGCTCTCTACATCTGCATAACTCAGCTCCTACCACAAAGGAAGACGATGGCTGCATTCCAGGACTCACTTGTAGACAAGCATGGTGGCCAAGAACTCCTGGAGCAATAATTCCTTCTTATGGTGTGTTGCAAGCCCTTGATCAAGCCAGAAGCTTATCAAATTCTGTTCAGAAATTGGCCAATGATACAGCTTTGACCCTGGGTAATATCACAGACACTCTTGCTTCACACAAGATAATGCTCTTACAGAACAGAGTGGCCTTGGATTACATTCTAGCAAAGCAAGGGGAAGCTTGCAATATCATAGGCACAGAGTGCTGGACCGGATTAATGGATCCAACCAAGAACTTGAACAATATCCAACAAGACATACTTGATCTTTCAGTAAAATTGCGCCAGATGACTGAAGACAATTCTTCATGGTTTGGAATCCTGTTAGGTAAACCCTGGCTGTGGATCAAGGAAATAGCTATTCTTCTATTGCTTTTCCTACTGTTGTACTATCTATGCATCCACAGTATCAAATGTTTAACTCAACATTTGACCCACGCCCATGACAAGGAAATGACAGTTCTAACCAGAACAGAATATTATCTATAAGAAATCCATGGACTTCAGCGGCATGTTTGTCCTGTGTCAACATGCCGTTTGTAAATATAGACCGTAAAAACACAGAGCAAGTACTATGAGCCTGTAACCATAATAAGTTACTAGAATGAACTTTTTTCGAGTGTATAAATTTATATTTTGTGAGAGTTTTTTAATAACTCTCAAAGGGGGAACTGTGGGAATATAAATGTATATTATTAATTATATATATATACTTATGCATGCATTAGCTCACTTTCAAATTGCCTTCGATGTACACTGATACAGATTTATTGCACCACATGCCCCACATATCAAAGGACAAGCACTTTGCGTAAGCAGGGTAAGGCCCCATTATTCCCTTTGCCTGTGATCTTTGTGCCATTTCACCACATTACAATGGATATCGTTGGCCCACTGGAGAAGAGTACATCTGGACATCAGTACATTCTGGTCATCAGTGACTATGCCACCAGGTACCCTGGGGTTTTCCCTCTGTGATCCATCACCACCACCACCAAGATAATCAATGCTCTTGTGCAGCTGTTCTCTAGAGCGGGATTACCCAGTGAAATACTTACAGACCAAGGAACAAACTTTATGTCACGACTGATTAAGATGATGCATCGTCAACTGGGCATCACTGCAATCAAGACCACCCCATTCCATCCACAGACAGATGGACTAGTAAAATGGTTCAAACAAATGCTAAAGAACATACTTTGCAAGTTTGTGTCAGAGACTGGGAAGGACTGGGATAAGTAGCTAACGTTTCTGCTGTTTGCCTACAGGGAGGTGCCTCAAATGTCTGCAGGATTTTCTCTATTTGAGCTCCTGTACAGATCTTAGAAAGAACTGGGAGGCCGTGCATCTGATTAAACGACAGAGAAGGCATAAAGTATAACTCAGTACATCCTTAAGATAAGAGACCACCTGGAGACCTACAGAGAGAAGGCCCAAGAGAACATCAAGAAGGCCCAAAAGACACAGAAGCTGTGGTACGATCAGAATGCCCGAACTTGTGAACTGCTGCCAGGACAGAAAGTGTTGTCACTGCTTTCCACCTCCATGAATTAACTACTGGTAAAGTGACAAGGGCCCTTTATAGTGCTTCAAAAACTGGGACTAGTAACTTACGAAGTCCATCACCCTGATAAAAGCAAAGAAAATAAGATTCAAGCAGCAAGCTTGACCCTCAATGTCAGCAAGTGTGAGTGGGTGAAGGCACAGACCACTACCTGGAATATTGCCTAGGAAATGGAGAGTTGCATCCTCAAGTGGTTAAGGTGGAAGCAGTATGACACAGTCCAAGACTGACAACATGGAGGGAAGTTTGGTAATTTTTTTGGTCTTTGGAAGCTTCACGCCCACTTGCTGCACTCCGCCAAGACCAACACTCCATCACGGACTACGCCACTGAGTTCTGCACTCTTTCTGATGCGTGTGGGTGGAACGATGCTGCCCTCTCTGCCTGTTTTCTGGATGGGTTGAGCATGAAGCTCAAGGACAAGCTCTATGCTCATGACATGGCCTCCAGTTTGGATGCAGTCATCAAACTCGCCATAAGGATGGATAAGCCTTTGGCGATGCATCGCCGCATACGCTCTTCTCCTGGAACCCAAAGTGGCTCTGCTGCATCTGAGTGATGAGGTGACTTGTCCCTGGGAGATAAACATTGCTCTTATACATCAAGCACATTCACTTACTTAAGTAGTCCATAAAAGCCTGTGGAGATTCGAGTGTACACGTCAGCCATCAATCAGCACGTTGGTTCTTACACACCCAAACGCATCCACATCCTTTCACCATCTCCATCCATAATGCATGCTATTATCATAAATACACAAACATTTACATGTTGCTTGAATGTTTAATGTTTTCGGTTTGTCTGTTGTAAGTGTTGACGATTGTTATTTGTTTAATATACACCTGCTGTTTGGGGTCTGTGTGTCTCTGTTTCGGCAGTCTTACTTTGAAGATGAACTTCCTCCCATTCGACCCAAGTCCACATCACCGCAAGTCACAAAACCCATCTCTTCTGCTGAAGTGATGACTTCATCTACTGGAGGTGGGAGGTATGGATTAATGAGGGACTTCCTTGACTCACAAGCACAGCAAGAACAGCATTACCTAATAGAGCTACAGAGCTTAAAAGAGTCAATTCTGCAAGCTGTCTGCCTAGCTAAGGGGTCGAGTGATGCAGAAAGTCCACGATTGAGCGTAAGCGATTTGTGACTTGTCTGTGTATATAAGTGTCATTGTCCATATATAGTTTGTTTGCTATTTATTTGTTTTTTATTTTTAGTTATTTTGTTACTTTGCTGGGTTTGGGGGTTATTTTGGTTTTCACTATCCTACACTGTAAATAAACCATCACTTTGCATGTTACATCAGCGAGTAGTGCCATCATTTTTTAGGTTTTTTCTCATTTTACCATACGTTGAGAACCCACTACGAGCCTTCCTGGTTCGTCAACCTCACATGAAGTTGTTTTTTTCCTCGCCACTGGCTTGCTCGGACTTGAGGAGCTGTGCTTCGGTGGATTTGCTCTTCAGTGATTGAACTGAGTGGAATTTAAACCACACTGAACTAAACTAAACTGAACTTCAACTCTGAAATATGACTTTACTAGAACTACGTTAAGCTGCGTTGACACAATCTACATTGTAAAAAGCACTATATAAATAAACATGAATTGAATTGAATATTCATAATCTTGGACCAGACCTGGGCAGATGGTGTGGCATCATGGTGGAGCAGAGCATGAGACTGATTCCTGAAAGGCCCCAGTGACAAACAAGTCTTCACATTGATCCCATGGACCAGCCTGAACACCTGCTGATGACCTTTTCACACCTCAACAAATTGTAGCTAAAGTCCATTGCTTTAATAAGAAACTTGTCATCAATATCCTGGTGCGAAAGGCCCTGTCAATTTTTTTTAATGATTAAATGACATTTTGGGTAATATTTTTGCCATTGTTGGTGTATCAGTTTTTGTAAAGTAAGCAATCAATTGACACATTTTTAAACCTAACTTTTTGATATAAAACAGAAGATATAGCAGGCAGATATAACTACAGTTGCAATTTATTCAAAAGATATGAATATTTCAAGCCTTCCATTTTACACCAGCTTTGGTTGTCAAATGCTATTAGCTTTCTCTTTGTCTCATCGTTTATTCTATCAAATGCAATTGCCTCCCTCTGTGTTCCATGACCAATCACGTAAAGCTAATGTGCTGAAATATCTTTTTGAATTTGATCATATTGACGAGCAGGAGCCAGATAATTTTCAGTGATTAAAACTTCATAAATTACTCTGTTCTTCTTGTGTGGTTTCAGAGGAATAGGAATGCAACACTACTTTTTTGTACTGCTTTTATATATCAAATCGGGGAAATGGACATCAAGCGGCAGATTTCAGATTGTCAGGTTGACGAACCAAGAAGGCTCATAGTGGGTTCTTGATGTATGGTAAAGTGAGAAAAATCTCGAAAAAAAAAATGATGGCACTACTCACTGATGTAACATGCAAAGAGATGTTTTATTTACAGTCTACAAGAGTGAAAACCAAAATAACCCAAAAACCAGCAAAGTAATAAAATAACCAAAAATAAAAAACAAATAAACAGCAAATAAACAAACGATATTTGTACAACAACACTCAATATACACAGACAGGGCACAAATTGCTTACGTCACCACAGTAGTTCGCTCACTCGCCAGGTTAACTGACAGTGAATTAGCGTTTGGGGCTGCCTTTTATCAGAATCAGTTTTATTGCCAAGTGTGCTTCACACACACAAGGAATTTGTTTTGGCTACAGAAGCTTTCAGTGTACATAAAGTGACAAGTGACAACACAAAATAAATATGAAAAAATAAAAATAAAAATGATAAACATTAAACAGATGCGATTAGTCAAGAAACCTGGATGTTGAGTTGTATGTACAGATTGTTATAAATATACAGGTTATAAGGTGCTTTGTACAAATACGAATGTAGAAAGTATTGCATTGTATATTGATATAAGGTGCTGTGTACAAGTGCGTATGAGAAAGTATTGCACATATTTATTGCACAGTAGGGGAATATTTAACTGTTAATAAGGTAGACAGCCTGAGGAAAGAAACTTTTCCTGTGTCTGGCTGTTTTTGTGCTTGGTGCTCTGAAGCGCCAACCAGACGGTAACAGTTCGAACAGGTAGTGAGCTGGGTGTGAGGCGTCCAGAGTGCTTTTGCGAGCCCTTTTACTCACTCTGGAAGAGTACAGTTCTTGAAGTGTAGAAAGGGTTGTGCCAGTGATTCGTTCAGCAGTCTGGACTATTCGCTGTAGTCTACGGAGGTCGGTTTTGGCAGCTGAGCCGAACCAGACAGTGATTGAAGTGCAGAGGATGGATTGGATGACAGCTGAGTAGAACTGTACGAGCAGCTCCTGTGGCACGTTGAACTTCCTCAGCTTCCTTTCTTCACAATAGAGTCTATATGAATGTCCCACTTCAGATCCTGAGAGATGGTGGTGCCCAGGTACCTGAATGACTCTACTGCAGCCACAGTGCTGTTCATGATGGTGATTGGGGGGAGTGCAGGGGGATTTCTCCTGAAGTCCACTATCATCTCCACTGTTTTGCGCGTGTTCAGCTCCAGGTTGTTGTATCTGCACCATAACGCCAGCCGCTCCACCTCTTGTCTGTATGCAGACTTGTCACCGTTCTGGATGAGGCCGATAACAGTAGTGTCGTCTGCAAACTTAATGAGTTTGATGGAGGGGTCTTTTGCAGTGCAGTCGTTGGTGTACAGGGAGAAGAGCAGTGGAGAAAGAACACATCCCTGGGGGGCACCAGTGCTGATGGTATGGCCGTCGGATGTGATTTTGCCCATTCTGACTAGCTGCTCTCTATCTGTCAGAAAGCTGGTGATCCATTGACAGACAGAGCTAGGAACAGAAAGCTGGGCCAGTTTGTACTCAAGCAGTGATGGGATGATGGTGTTAAAGGCAGAACTGAAGTCCACAAACAGAATCCTTGCGTAGTTCCCTGGTTTGTCCAGATGTTGTAGGATATAATGCAGTCCCATGTTCACTGCATCATTCACAGACCGGTTTGCTCTATAGGCAAACTGCAGGGGGTCCAGTGATGTCCTTCAGATATGCTTGCACCAGTCTTTCGAATGACTTCATGGCCACAGATGTTAAGGCCACAGGTCTGTAGTCATTGAGTCCTGTGATCTTTGGCTTCTTCAGGATTGGGATGATAGTAGAGCGCTTAAAGCAGGATGAAACTTTGCGCTGTTCCAGTGATCTATTGAAGATATGTGAGAAAATGGGAGCCAGCTGGTCAGCGCAGGTTCTCAGACAGGCTGGTGAGACACCATCTGGCCCTGGTGCTTTCCTTCTCTTCTGTTTACTGAAGATCTGACGCACATCATCCTCACTGATCTGAAGTGCAGGGGGGAGAGGAAAGATGGCTGGAGGTGTTGATGGCTGTGTAGGGAGATGGTCCGAGCTGTGTTGATGTGGTATTGATGGCCGTGTAGGGAGATGGTCCGGGCTGTGTTGATGTGTCTTGTAATTAGTGAAACCTTTTAAGCCTCTCCACACTGATGCAGGGTCGTTAGCTGAAAACTGGTTTTGCAGCTTTTTGGCATAGCTTTTCTTAGTCACACCAATCTCCTTTGTCAATGTGTTCCTGGCCTGATTGTACAAGATCCTGTCACCACTCTTGTAAGCATCCTCTTTGGCCTGACGAAGCTGTCTGAGTTTTGGTGTGAACCATGGTTTATCATTGTTAAATGACAAGTAGGTCCTGGTAGGGAGGCATAACTCCTCACAGAAACTGATGTATGATGTTACAGTCTCTGTGAGCTCGTCCAGATCTGTGGCTGCAGCTTCAAAAACATTCCAGTCAGTGCATTCAAAACAGGCTTGTAAGACCTGCTCTGTGTCGTTGGTCCATCTCTTGACAGTCCTTAATACTGGCTTAGTAGTTTTAAGTTTTTGCCTGTAAGTTGGTATAAGATGAACCAGGCAGTGATCGGAGAGTCCTAGAGCTGCTCTGGCGACAGAGCAATATGCATCCTTTATTGTGGTGTAGCAATGGTCCAAAATGTTATTGCCTCTGGTGGGGCATGTAGTGTGCTGTTTGAATTTAGGCAGCTCATGTGTGAGTTTTGCCTGATTAAAGTCCCCAAGTATGATAAAAACAGAGTCCGGGTGTTGTTGTTCTGTCTCTGTGATCAGATCAGCCAGCTGTTGCAGCGCAGTACTCACGTGTGCTTGCGGTGGAATGTAAACACAGACGAGAATGAATGAGGAAAATTCTCTTGGTGAATAAAAAGGCTTACAGTTAATGAAAAGCACTTCCACATCAGGACAGCACATCTTCTTTAACACAGTTACATCCGTCCACCACCTTCTGTTGATGTAAAAGCATGTCCCACCACCTTGCGTTTTGCCCGTTGACTCCATATCGCAATCTGCTCTGTACAGCTGAAAGTCCGGTAGGTTTAATGCGCAGTCCGGAATGGCTTCGTTTAGCCAGGTTTCCGTGAAACACAGGACAGCAGAGTTGTTAAAGTTCTTGTTTTTGCATGTGAGCAGAAGTAGTTTGTCCATTTTGTTAGGAAGAGAGCGGAGATTCGCCAGGTGGATGCTGGGCAGCGCCGTTCTGAAGCCGCGCTGTCTTAGCCTGACGAGCGCACCGGCTCGCTTCCCACGCTTGCGCGTCTTGTAGCGTTTCCACAATGCGGCTGCTCCGCCGACTACAATGTTCCGCAAAACGCCACAAAAATCAAAATCCAGTTCTTGATTAGTTAGTGTGCACTGCCGAATGTTCAGCAGCTCGTCCCTGGTGTAACTGATCGTGTTTGATAAACATAAAACAGGACAGACTAACAAAAACAGTGCAAACACTGGAGAGCTCCACACCGAGGCGGCCATCCGCGGCGCCATCTTGATGAGGTCTCATAACAACATATGAACACACACTTATAAAAAGGTACATTACAAAATGAACATATTAAAAAAACATCTGTAGATGTTCATAAGTTTACTGTTTAAAATACATTAGACTCCAGTCGTAATTAAAGTAAACTAAAAAATATTAACATATTAAGATATAAACATTAAAACATGAATATATACATAAATAAAGATAAGTATAAGCACATTTTCCCCCTATCCAAAAGACATTAGAGAAGTTGGCTTCTGGTTGCACTGGAGTGCTTCACAGTGAACTCGGCATTATTTAGCCAAGCCGCTGGGAGGCGCTCTGTTTGGCCAGCTGATGGAAGAGCAACCAGGAAGACCAATGAAACAGCGCCAAACAACAAGTAAATATTAAACAAATAACCATAAACACTTAGACGCAGACAAATCGAAAACATGAAACATTTAGGCAACACGTGTATGTTTGTGTATTTGTGACAATAGCGTGCGTTATGGATGGAGATGGCAAAATGCGTTTGTGGATGCGTTTGTGTGTGTGTGTGTGTGTAAAAACCAACGTGCTGATGGTGGACGTGTGCACCCGAATCACCCCAGGCTTTTAAGGATAACTTAGGTAAGTGAATGTGTTTAATGTAGAGCACTATTTATCAGCCAGGGATAAGTCACCTCATCACACTTTATCAATTGATGAAGTGATAGAAAAAAAACCTTGAGAGAAACCAGGCTCTGTTGGGCATGACCTTTTTTCTTTTTGGCAAACTTCCTGTGTGGAGCTGCAGTCTAGGCCCCGGAGGCTCGAGAAGCTAGACGTCCATCGTGGAAAAGCCACAGGTGTGAGTAGGGCCCAAGCAGGTGGTCAGGCTGGCCCACAGGATCAATGCGGGGACTCGTTTGTCACTGTGGTCTGTCAGGAATCAGTCTCATGCACTGCATTTCTCCATGACCACCACAGTATCAGCTCGGGATAAGGCCTGGTCCAGGATTATAGATACCTTGGGATCATCTCTTCACAGGTCTTGGATCGCATCAATGGTGCTGCATAATCTCTAAGGGCCTCGGGATGAGCATCCCCAGGTGGAAATAGAGAATAAAGAAAATAATTAGTGTAGCTGCTGTTCATAGTGTATTTAAACAAGATGCAAAAATAGAGTGTTATAAATGAAAATAGCAGTTATATAAACAAACATGTAAAGCATATGAGAGTGTCTAACATAATGTCTGGTGCATTAAGACAGGAGGAGTGTGTCCTACAGGTGGTTGTAAAGCCAGCTCACCTGTATGGAGCATGTATGGTTATGCAATGCATTGAGTGTACTGTATGCTTTGCTAAAAAGATAGGTCTTTAAGGTCTTAGGTCTTTTCTGAGTTTTGAGATCTTAAAGAGCAGGTTGGATTGTAGCAAGACAGAAGTTTGTTTAGATAAACAGGAGCTAGATTATTTTAAGATTTATAGGTAAGAAGCAATATTTTATAATCAATACGGAACTTAACAGGCAGCCAATGTAAGGAGGATAAAATTGGGGTGATATTGTCATATTTTCTAGACCTGGTAAGAACTCTGGCGGCTGCATTTTGTACTAGCTGAAGTTTATTAATAGAGGATGCTGGGCAACCAGCAAACAGAGCATTACAGTAATTCAGCCAAGAAGTCATAAAAGCATGAAATAGCTTTTCTGTGTGTCTCTGTTTCGGCAGTCTTCCTTTGAAGATGAACTTCCTCCCATTCGACCCAAGTCCACATCACCGCAAGTCACAAAACCCATCTCTTCTGCTGAAGTGATGACTTCATCTACTGGAGGTGGGAGGTATGCATTAATGAGGGACTTCCTTGACTCACAAGCACAGCAAGAACAGCATTACCTAATAGAGCTACAGAGCTTAAAAGAGTCAATTCTGCAAGCTGTCTGCCTAGCTAAGGGGTCGAGTGATGCAGAAAGTCCACGATTGAGCGTAAGCGATTTGTGACTTGTCTGTGTATATAAGTGTCATTGTCCATATATAGTTTGTTTGCTATTTATTTGTTTTTTATTTTTAGTTATTTTGTTACTTTGCTGGGTTTGGGGGTTATTTTGGTTTTCACTATCCTACACTGTAAATAAACCATCACTTTGCATGTTACATCAGCGAGTAGTGCCATCATTTTTTAGGTTTTTTCTCATTTTACCATACGTTGAGAACCCACTACGAGCCTTCCTGGTTCGTCAACCTCACATGAAGTTGTTTTTTTCCTCGCCACTGGCTTGCTCGGATCGGGACTTGAGGAGCTAGAAGTCATAAAAGCATGAAATAGCTTTTCTCCATCTGAGATGGATAGCATACTTTCTAACTTAGCGATATTTCTCAGATGAAAGAAGGCAGTTTTTGTGACATGGGAGATACGATTTTTTCAAAAGTTAAATATCTGTCAAATAAAACACCCAGATCTTTTACAGCAGAGCTAATGCTAACTTTGTATCCCTCTAATTGCAGGTCGAGTTGTGAGATCTGCTGTGTACAGGATTTAGACTCAATAAGTAATAATTCTGTTTTGTCTGAATTTAAAAGAAGATTATTGTTGGTCATCTAGTTTTTAACATCTTTAATACTCCCAGTTAGCTTAGACCAGTGGTCGGGAACCTATGACTCGCGAGCCACTAGTGGCTCTTTGACCAAAAACGTGGCTCTCCTGCTGTCTCCCTTAAATAATATTTTTCAGTAAAAAAAAAAAGATAACCATCAGGTAACTAGAAATCAGTTTCCTATTGAAAATACAATTACAGTTCCCTCGTTATTGTAATTTTTGGAAGAAAAAAGAATAAAACTTGACATTTCAAACAATGCATGTGTGCGGCGCTGTGAATAAACTTACATTTCTATGGTAACCGCGCGCACGTAAATTCAAACAACATTCATGAGTGGTGATCATGGCAAAAAGAAAATAATCCTGAGGAACATCGAAAGTTTCAAAATAAGTTGGAAGAAAAATTTGCTTTTATTGAAAGCTCTGGTGCTCTGCTCTGTATGATTGGAACAAAACACATTTCCTCTTGTACAAAAATCAAATGTTAAGAGACATTTTGAAACCCACCATGTAGATTTGCAGCAAAGTACCAGCCGAGCAAAAGCCGAAAGAAGGCGTGTGAGCTCCAGCATAAAGTGAAAACTGGACAAAAACAGTAGGGGCAGGACGGGAGTTTGGACAGGGGCATCTTAGAGTTTGAATACTGCGAGTTCTGCTAGCCTCATTAGAGATCGGGAGGCAAAGGAAAACTTTCACAGATGGCGAATAGTGTTGGTGTTGTTTGATTGATTGATTGGTTGGTTGATCACACACTTGGCGCATGCTCGAGTGACGTCACTGTCGCTGTACGGTAGCCTCACTGTGTGTGTTTGGAGTTTAGACTCTCAATTTACATTTTTATCATAAAATACCTCTTCAGTATTTGTCTCTCCTACTTAGGATGAACAATCTCTTAACACACTTATACAAACAAATCTACTTTCAAACGTTCTGTCTCTCGAGTATCCGCCTGTTGTTTGTAGCTTTAGCCTGCTAGCACCGCTGGTCAGCTAAAGCTACCGACCTCTTTCATTCACTTATTTTCTCACTTACTGGCTTTGCTCTTCACCCTGTACAATGTCGCTTGTGTGTCTGTCCTTGAGTGCAGGAGAAGCATCGATGCTGGAGCTGGAAGCAGTGGAGTACCAGATTCGCTCCCTCGAGACGAAGCGATCGCGGCTCCGGGAACAACGGGCTTTGCTCGTACCCGGTACTCGCTCGTCTGAGGTAAGTGTACAATATAATCACAATACTCCGTCTTCCTCAACCCTGCGTGTTTCTCTGTCCAGGCCGTTCTCTGTTCACGCTGACACCCGTCTCCTCCTCCGGTGTTCGAGATCCCCACGGAGAACCGCTTCGCCCCTCTCCACGAGACGGGTCGCTATGTGGCTATCATCGGTGACTCCATCGTGCACCACATCCGCTCCACTTCTTCCAAAGGTAACAAAGTACGCACTTTCTGCTTCCCTGGTGCCCGAGTTAAGAATATTTCTGCACAGAGACCTACTATCCTGAGCGCTGCCGAGAGCCTCAGTGCCATCGTCCTCCACGTGGAGAGGAACGACACCGGGCTTCGGCAGACGGAGATGCTGAAGAATTACTTCAGGAGCCTGATCAAGACGGTTCGACGCACCTCGCCCGCCACGCAGATCATTGTTTCTGGACCGCTTCCTACCTACCGCCGAGGAAATGAAAGGTTCAGTAGACTTTTTGCTCTGAATGAATGGCTATTAACATGGTGTATAGAACAGAAATTGCTCTTTGCCAATAACTGGAATCTTTTCTGGGAGCGTCCTAGGCTTTTCCGCGCTGATGGGCTGCGTCCCAGTCGAGCTGGAGCTAAACTCCTGTCAGACAACATATCCAGAATACTTCGCTCTATCTGACTAGTAAGTAAAAATTCACAAAATTCACAATTTAGCCATATAGACTCCGAATTGTCCCACATAAATAACAGTAATGCATATCTGGCTAACCCCATAGAGACTGTGTATGTTCCTCATATTATTAGATCAAGAAATAAATGTACTGTGTGCTCCAGAAATAATTTATTAAGAATTAAACCAGAAAAAAACTCTAAAAAGTGAATATACCAATTTCATAAAGCTTGGTCTCCTAAACATCAGGTCACTAGCACCTACAGCACTTATCATAAATGAAATAATAACAGATAACAATCTTAATGCACTCTGTCTCACTGAAACCTGGCTGAAACAAAATGACTATATTAGTTTAAATGAAGCAACTCCTCCAGGATTCTTATATAAACATGAGGCTCGTCAAACTGGTCGTGGTGGTGGAGTTGCATCAATCTTTAGTAATATTCTTAATGTTAATCAGAGAAATGGACTTATGTTTAGCCCCTTTGAAGTATTAATTCAGTTCAATTCAATTCACCTTTATTTGTATAGCGCTTATACAATGTAGATTGTGTCAAAGCAGCTTCACATAAAGGGTCATAGTAAATAGGAACAGTGTAGTTCAGTTTGTAGTGTTTAAGTTCAGTTCAATTTAGCTCAGTTCAGTGTGGTTTAAAAATCACTACTGAGAGTCTAAATACTGAAGAGCAAATCTAACGATGCGCAGCTCTCGGGGAGCGGATAGAGAAAAAAAAACTTCACTAAATGGCGAAAGTGAAGAAAAAAACCTTAAGAGAAACCAGGCTCAGTTGGGCACGACCATTTTAATTTCTCCGCTGACCAAACATCTTGTGCAGAGCTGCAGTCTCAGTGGCGGAGGCTGGAAGCTGGCCTCAGCGAAGACTCGTCTGTCTCTGGAGCGTCACAGGAATCAGTCTCATGTTCTCCACTCCTCCATGACCACCACAGTAGCTGCTCAAGATACGGCCTGGTCCAGGATATGGAAACCTTGGGATCATCTCGTCGTTGGTCTTGGATCGAATCAGTGACTCTGCATAGTCTGAGGACCTCGGGAAGAGTATCCCCAGGTGGAAATGGAGAATAAAGAGAATAATTAGCGTAGCTGCTGTTCATAGTGTATATAAACAAGATGCAGAACCTGTGTGGAAACCCGTTAAGTGGTACACTGAGTGTATGCTTTACTAAACAGATAGGTCTTTTATCTAGTTTTGAATTGGGAGAGTGTGTCTGAGCCTCGGACGTTATCAGGAAGGCTATTCCAGAGTTTAGGAGCTATAAATGAGAATGCTCGACCTCCTTTACTCGATTTTGCTATTCTAGGTACTACCTGAAGCCCTAAGTTTTGAGATCTTAAAGAGCGAGTTGGATTGTAGCGAGACAGAAGATTGGTTAGACAAACAGGAGCTAGATTATTTAAAGCTTTATATGTAAGAAGCAATATTTTAAATTCTATACGAAACTTAACAGGCAGCCAGTGTAAGGAGGATAAAATTGGGGTGATGTGATCAAATTTTCTAGACCTGGTAAGAACTCTGGCAGCTGCATTTTGTACTAATTGAAGTTTGTTAATAGAGGATGCTGGGCAGCCAGCAAACAGTGCATTACAGTAGTCCAGCCTAGAAGTCATAAAATCATGGACTAGCTTTTCTGCATCTGAGATGGATAGCATACTTCGTAACTTAGCAATATTTCCCAGATGAAAAAAGGCAGTTTTTGTGACATGGGATATATGATTTTTAAAAGTTAAATTACTGTCTAATATGACACCCAGATCTTTTATAGCAGAGCTAAAGCTAACTTTGTATCCCTCTAATTGTAGGTCGAGTTGTGAGATCTGCTGTGTACAGGATTTAGGCCCAATAAGTAATAATTCTGTTTTGTCTGAGTTTAAGAGAAGATAATTGTTGGTGATCCAGTCTTTAACATCTTTAATACACTCAGTTAGCTTGGACAGTTTCTAGTCAGGTTTAGTTGAAATATATAATTGAGTATCATCTGCATAGCAGTGAAAGCTGATCCCATGTCTTCTAATAATGTCTCCCAGGGGTAACATGTATATTGTAAACAGCAAAGGGCCTAAAACTGATCCTTGAGGCACCCCGTATTTTACTGGGCTGATTTGTGAAGGCTGTCCATTAATATTCACAAACGGTCAGCTAAGTATGACTTAAACCATTGTAGGGCCTGTCCCTGGACACCTGTAGACTTTAAACGATTAATGAGGATACCGTGGTCAATGGTGTCAAATGCCGCACTAAGATCGAGTAGAACTAATAGCGAGATGCACCCTTGGTCAGCAGCTAAGAGTAAATCGTTGGTTATTTTCACTAATGCAGTTTCTGTACTGTGATGAGCTCTGAAACCTGACTGAAACACTTCAAAAACATTGTTCGTCTGCAGAAAGGAGCATAATTGAGCAGAAACAACTTTTTCTAGTATTTTAGATATAAATGGAAGATTTGAAATAGGCCTATAATTAGCTAAGTTGCTGGGGTCCAGTTGTGGTTTCTTAATAATAGGTTTAATAACAGCTAACTTGTAAGGATTTGGAACATGGCCTAAAGATAAAGAAGAGTTGGATAACGTTAAGAAGAGGTTCTCCTATAACAGGTAGCAATTCTTTCAGTCATTTTGTTGGAATTGGATCCAACAGATCCAAAACTCAGGGCTTATGGTAGTTCCTAGAATAGCAAAGTCGAGTAAAGAAGGTCGAGCCTTCTCATTTATAGCTCCTAAACTCTGGAATAGCCTTCCTGATAACGTCCGATGCTCAGACACACTCTCCCAATTCAAAACTAGATTAAAGACCTATCTTTTTAGTAAAGCATACACTCAGAGCACCACTTAGCGGGTTTCCACACAGGTTTCTGCATCTTGTTTATATACACTATGAACAGCAGCTACGTTAATTATTCTCTTTATTCTCCATTTCCACCTGGGGATACTCTTCCTGAGGTCCTCAGACTATGCAGAGTCACTGATTCGATCCAAGACCAATGACGAGATGATCCCAAGGTTTCCATACTCTGAACCAGGCTGTATCCTGAGCAGCTACCGTGGTGGTCATGGAGGAGTGGAGAACATGAGACTGATTCCTGTGACTGCAGCTCTGCACAAGACGTTTGGCCAGCAGAGAAATTAAAATGGTCGTGCCCAACTCAGTCTGGTTTCTCTCAAGGTTTTTTTTTTTCACTTTTACCAATTAGTGAAGTTTTTTTCCCTCTCCGCTGTCGCCACTGGCTTGCATGGTTCAGGATCTGTAGAGCTGTGCATCGATAGATTTGCTCTTCAGTGTTTGGACTCTCAGTAGTGAATATTAAACCACACTGAACTGAGCTTAACTGAACTAAACTTAAACTCTGAAAACTCAACTACACTGTTCCAATTTACTATGACATTTTATGTAAAGCTGCTTTGACACAATCTACAGTGTAAAAGCGCTATACAAATAAAGGTGAATTGAATTGAATTGAATAAGTTCTGTGTGTTAAGTACGCAGATGAACTGTTGGTGGCAGTCCATCTGCGAACGGGATCTTGCTCCGCGAAATGTCAGATATTCATGTTTTGCGTTCCGGTATTAACCGGCATTAACTAGCAAGTGTTGAATACCTGCATGTTTGTGTGTGTGTGTGTGTGTGTGTGTGTGTGTGTGTGTGTGACACAGAGAGAGAGAATGCGAATGAGTCCGAAAGAAAAACTGCAAGCAGCAAAGCAGTGTTGAGTGTGTGTGCACGCACACACAAAGGTAGTCACTTTTGACCAATCAGCTTTCTTACATTTACAATCACTCTCATTGATTGGTGATTGTTGTTTTTTGCGCGCAGTGATCAGCGAAAATAAATAATGGCATAGTGGCCTACCTAAATGATAACCGTGTTTTCAAAATTCCGGAGGCAGTCGAGCATATATATTTTAAACACGAGTAAATCTGATTATGAGCCTGATCAAGAGAAGATGAAACTGCGTAAATGGATCAGGAGACAGACGCAAATCGATCTCAAGTCAGCCAGAAAACATGACAAAAGAGGTAACTGGGCTCATCTTGAAGATTAGACAGAGTGAGTAATTTTCACTTGGCACATAATAGTGAAGTGAACTGAATGTCAGTGGTGTTAGTAAACTGAATAGTGATGTTTCATGGTTTTTTTCACAGTAACCGCTGAGTAATGTCATGTTCCGGTGTCCTGATATTTTATCTATCAGATTATGCAGATTATTATATATATATACATGGCTTTACAGTAACACCTGCCAACCCGCCAAATGCGGGTAGATTTCAGCGGTGGCGGGTGAGACAGACACTCCCACTAGCCACTTTGGCTGGTTGAAAAGAATTTTCCCAGATAATAATTCTTAAAAGCAGGGCTCGACAATAAGGATGGTCCAATATGCATGCAAAGGCGATCTTAGAATTGAGATGCAACACGACTGACAAAAGTAATTGTGTTCGCAACATCGCGCAAGCAATGCAGGTAGAATACCGATGAGAGGATGATCACTCGCGCTAACAGCTGAGGTGATGCGCACGACTATTTATAAAGCCTGGTTTATACTCAAAGCAACACGACTGACCAAAAAAAATTGCGTTCGCGCGAGCAATAGAAAGCAGGTGAATACTGAATGAGAGGATAATCACTCGCGCTAACAGCTGAGGTGATGCGTGTGACTGTTTATAACACATGCACGCTCCCGTTTCCTTTTGTGAAGCAACTGTGTCTAGAAACACAACTGATGTGATCGGTTCTCTTTCAAATAAACAAAAAGTGATGAACATGCACCCACAGTCTTGCTGCTTTCAAGATTTCCAGAGTTGACTTATTGTAAGCAGCCCCAGTTGCTTTCGCTTTAACCATTCTTTGAAGATTATTTATGGGTCTGACATTACCCGTGTGTGTGATCATCCTTTCATTATTACACGGTATGTTTTTACCTGCTTTCTTTTGCGCTTATATGGTTTAATTATCATTTTTTTTTACAATAACATTGCTTTAAAGGGGGATTAGCTCCCCATTTATGTGTAGTTAACTGGTGATCTGGGACCTTTGGCCAGGACAGATTACTGTGCATATGTTTTGTTAGATAAAAAGTATAGTATAAAGCTATATTTTGCTTGTTTTGACACATTTAAAATTTGTGTCTATAATAATAGTAAATTCTTCATTTTAAGCTCTGAAAATTATGTGAAATAAAAACTGATTGTAATACTATGAAATAGAGATGCGCGGTTGGCGGTTACAGCCGCGGACTCCGTTGATAAACCGCGGATCGGGCGGATGACGTGACGAAAAATAATATTTTAATTAAATTCGGGTGGGTGGCGGGCGGTTGTACCAATCAAATAAAAGAAATATGTATAAATTGTTAAATATGATCTGACTATACCTACATCCAAAATAAAATCGAGCACACTTTGAAATAGTCAAATTTTCATCAGGCAGTAATATGTCTAGTCGAGTCTATGAGCAACAAGTGCTGTGAGCGAGCGCTCCTTCAGCGCAGCAGGGCGCGTTATAGAGGCCAGGCGCTCTCGTCTGAATCCTGACACTGTAGATGCTATTTTATTCCTGCATAGTGCCAAGAAAAACTAGACCTAAGGTCAGGCATATTAAACCAATTAGCCTATATTATCTAGGCTACACATAGCCGATGTTTAATATAAACTTTTGAGTTTGGTTGGCTGATAATTTTACGTTCATATTGGTTTAGCCTGTTCTATTCTAGACATGTTGTGTGTTAGTTATTTTACGTTCTGAGGCTTAAGGTGATTTTGCCAGAATTTCTTTGTCGCAACTGTGATGGCGTAGTATTTCATTATGCTTCAGGTTTGTGGGGATGATCCTAAGTCCATGGGTTATTGGGGCATAGACTTGTCATACAGGCAATTAAGCCTGGTCAGACTTTATGTTCGCTCAAAGAGGGATGGCATATTTTTTTTGCTAATTTAATTTCTAATTGTGGGGGTGACTGAGCCTATAAGGCTTAGCTACGATATGACTTTTTAATTTTTTTCAAATGTTTGCCAAAGCTTGTGACTATAACCTATGCCTACATTAAGATATTTATTTTGATATTTTTTTTACTGCCTGTTGTTTCTTTTGGCATATAAATAGGCATTGTCTGATAGAGATATCAATAAAGGTTCATCTGTGTCGCAGAATTGGTGTTGTTTCCGATTTCTACAAGCTCAATAACATCCACAGCAAAAAAATAAAAAAATTAATAAAAAATAGTCAAAAAACTGTGTCCATTAATTAGATGTGCAAGGCAATCAGGTAAGTTTTTGGGGTTGCTATGGACAACTACAAATGTGAACATCATTAGGCTATAATGTAAATGACTTATTATTCTATCTATTTGCTAAAAAATAAAGTGAAATAGGCATTTAGTAGTAGGCTAAATAGCAGCATGTTGAAATGATGTGTCAAAATGCGTTTTATATTAGGCTACAATAAAAAAAATTGTACAGTACAGTGCGTTTAATTTAGGCTATTTATTTATTTTTGTCCCTGTGCGCCGATCAGAGACGGAGTTCACTGCTGATATTCGTGTTGGATATTCTGAGAGCTTTATAGGGTGCTTCTCATTTCTTATTTGTGCATCCTCGTTTCCTTTCCTTGCTTTCTTTCCTTGTGTCTTAGCTCCACCCCTCCGGGATGCGAGGGAAGGATGCAAGGAAAAGACTCGAGGACCGAGGAATCAAATCAAGTGAAAAGACACGTCCTCGTATCGTTTAGTGTCACTTCAAAGCGTCATCAATTAATTCTGGATTTGGCTTGCACGTTTGGATTAACTATATGTCTACATTAAAGTCATTCTCTATTCTCTAATAATCAATAAAGAAACATTCATTTAATAATAAAAAGGAATAATCCATTCAAATAAAGAGCCCAATCAGCAGATGGCGGGCGGGTGCGGTTTTAAAAGTGGTCAAAAATGTTGGTGCGGATGGATGGCGGACGGATGATGAGATGCAGTTGCGGATGAAATAAAAGCCCATCCGCGCATCTCTACTATGAAACCATGACCCATTTGCTCATGATTATTGAGCAAGCTCATTCACGACACACAAAAAGTGAAATGAATGAGGAGGCATGTGGAGAGAACGCAAAATCTAAATCAATTTATTTTAGCATGTCAAAGCCATGTTTATGTGTATAAAATATATTTTCCCAACAATAAAATTGTGGCTAGTGAAAATGTCTAGTATTGTTGGAAAACTACTAGCCACAGTGGCTAGTGATAAAAAAAGTTAACGTCAAGCCCTGTATATATATATATATATATGCTGAAAAAAGGTTCCCGACCCCTGGCTTAGACAGTTCAGACGTCTCATCAGGTTTTGTTGAAATATATAATTGAGTGTCATCTGCACAGGAGTGAAAGCTGATCCCGTGTCTTCTAATAATATCTCCCAGGGGTAGCATGTATATTGTAAACAGCAAAGGTCATTGAGACACCCCATACTTTACTGGCATGTCTTGTGAAGGCTGTCACAAACTGGTAAGGGTCCGTTAAGTATGACTTAAACCATTGTAGAGCCTAATATTGTGGTCGATGGTATCAAATGCAGCACTGAGATCAAGTAAAACTAGTAACAAGATGCAGCCTCGGTCAGCAGCTAAGAGTGTGATGAGGTCTAAAACCTGACTGAAACACTTCAAAAACATTGTTCATCTGCAAAAAGGAGCATAATTGGCAGAAAAACTTTTTCTAGTATTTTAGACAAAAATGGAAGATTTGAAATAAGCCTATAATTAGCCAAGTTGCTAGGATCCAGTTGTGGTTTCTTAATAATTGTCTTAATGGTAGCTAGCTTTAAAGGGTTTGGAACATGGCCTAAACATGTTCCTAATACATGTTTAATATCCTAATACAGGTATCCTAATACAGGTAGCAACTCTTTCAGTAGTTTTGTTGGAATTTAATCTAACATACATGTAGCTTGTTTAGACATATTTATAAGTTTATCTAACTCTTCCTGTTCTATGATTTTGAAGCACTGTATGTCACTTTGATTTAGTGGAATGGTTAATGAATCTAAAGTATAAGGTGGTGCAGAAAGTTTAACATCTTATTCTTCTTCTTAATTTAGCAAATGTGTTAAATAAAAATCTAGGATTGTCATTGTTATAGGCCTATAGACAACATGGCAAATATTTTTTTCTTGAACAATGACAAAAAGCATTGTCATTCTAATGAATTCTAACAAATACATCCCCAAATCAGAAAAAAAAAATGGCACAGAAAAACACAAATATAAAAAGTAGTAATTTCCAAATTTATTTTGAGTTTGTGGTACAGCCAATCCTCCCACACCCGTTTTGGTCCAGTCAAAAAAAATAAAAAATAAAAAATGATGGAGCACCCAGGAAAGAAGGTCAGTGGAAGTGATGTTTAATTACAGTGCCATGGGATCCACAGTGAGAGTATATTTACAAGTGACAAAAATAACCAATAATACAAAGTACCTGATGTATTTGTGTGCGTATGAATGGAAGTCTATGGGGAGAATAGTGCAGTGTGACCGGGGCTTTAAGCTTTAATTCTAATTAAACACACCTGATCAAACTAATTGAGGCTTGTTAGAAGTCTACAGGTAATGTTGAAGCAGGGTGGGAACTAAACTTTGCTGGGCTGAAGCCCTCCAGGAACTGAATTTGACCCCCATGGTATATAGCATACTTTTAAACAACTGCCAACATTTATCACAATCACATATCCAATAAAATAAATAAATAAATTACTTAATTAATTAACAAACTCCATCTAAAGCAAAAAAATAAAAAAAGGTCAGCATTGATCCTCATGTTGCTCCAAACCTAAAGGAATAATAAAAAAACAAAACAAATAATTTATGCATATATTTAAGAAGGCCTTTAGACTATAAATACCACTTTTACTTACTTCATTTAAAGTTTTCCTGTCAACTTCATTGAGCCTCTGCAAAAATGTATGTAAGTGCTGTTTAAGGGGGAGATTTTTAAACACATTCTTAGTTATTTTGCCAGATACTAATAACTTACATTGCAAAGGTTTAACTAGATTAATTAGGAAAATTAAACAAAGTTATAAGAAATACTGTGACATTTTCCTTGCTCTGTTAAACATCACTTGGGATATATTTGAAAAAGAATAAAAAAAGGGTGAATAATTTTGCTTTTAAATTTATGTCATTCATATATGATACATACCTTTGAATAAGCTCTACTGTGGCATTACTTGACTCCTGAAATACAAGGTTAAAAACATAAAAGGAAAAAACAAAAAAAAAAAAAAAAAAACACACAGAAAGTGCTGCAGTGAAATGTGTTAAACTCCCCTCAAGGCTGACCAATCATACAAAAACTAAACAGCAAAAAACACAAAATAATAAATACATTTTTTAAAAGTTTTTTTTAAGTTAAAAAATAAATAAATAAATAAGTATATCAAAAGAACACACACTTACTCTAGATATGGTAAGAAACATGTTTGTCAAACACAGGCACATACTGTCAGGGAACACAGGCGGACACAAGTGCGGGTTAGGAATACTTTATTATTCTCTTCAAAAAATAACCTTTGGAGGGGAAATTCAAAATCCAACTGGGAGCTTGGGGAAAAATAAATAAATAAAATAAAAAATTAAACAAACTGCTGCATCAAAGCTCCCAGAAGAGGGCGCTGATAAATCCTCCACAGAGACCGGGTCCTGATATAAGGTACAGCCAAAAGGGAGCGCACCTTCCAAAGTCTTCAAAAGGAGAAAGTAAAAGACAGCCGGAGTGAGCCAAAAGTGGATACAAACAATAGTCTATATGCTGTTACCCGGCAGGGGGCGTGCTGAAGCGTGGCCGCGTGAGGAATGCGGAAGTGGAGCGTTAGAGGTACAGGAAGCCGGCAGTCAGCTGAAGCCGGTAGACTCCGTGAAGCTGAAGCAGTCCGGCCTGGGAACAGAGGAGGTTAAGGAGGAGCAATTTGCAAAGATGATGGTTTTGGCGTGGAGGAGCACAACAAGACAGGATGGGGGAGAAGATCAACGACAGGAGACAAGACGAGATGAGATGAGACGAGAGTGGCTTGGCGTGGGCGCACTCGCAAACAACAATCTAGCACAGGACTACACACAAGAGGGGAATATATAGGGCGCGAGGGAAAAATCACTAATGGAGTGCAGGTGAGTGAAAAATCAATCCTAATAGATGGAAGATAGGGTAACGAGAGGGAGGAGCGATACGGGGAGCGATCAAAATAAACATTCACGTGCGCTCGCCACATGTAAACAGAAATGGGAGACATACAGCATGATCAGACCAAGGGTGTGACAGTATCCCAACCCCCCCCCAGGCGCTGCATGGGGGGGCCTACCTTGTCGTTGACGGAAATCCTCAACCAGCGTCGGATCCAGAATGTCCCGAGCCGGGACCCAGCTCCTCTCCTCCGGACCATAGCCCTCCCAGTCCACTAGATATTGAAAGCCCCGACCTCTGCATCTAATGTCTAGTAATTTCCGCACAGTGTAAACTGGGGAGCCATCCACTAGACGGGGGGGAGGGGGAATAGGTGCAGATGGAACAAGACATGAATACAATACAGGCTTAACCCTAGACACATGAAAGATAGGGTGTACCCGACCAAGCGTAGGAGGAAGCTTGAGCCGTATCGCCGCCGGACTCAAGACCTTGGTGATCCGGTATGGGCCAATGAACCTGGGTGCCAACTTGCGTGAGGCTACCCTGAAAGGCAGGTCCTTGGTAGAAAGCCACACTCTTTGACCACATCTGTAACGAGGAGCAGGAGTCCAGTGATGATCAGCAGCTGCTTTGGTCCGTCTTTTAGCCTGGGCCAAGGCTTCCCTAGCTCTCCTCCTGGTGCGTCGACACTGCTGGACGAAGTCAAGGGCAGACGGAACTGCAGCTTCGGGTTCCTGCATGGGAAACAAAGGAGGTTGGAACCCTATGGAGCACTGAAAAGGGGACATACCTGTGGCAGATGATGGAAGGGAGTCATGGGCGTACTCGACCCAAGGTAGTTGTTGACACCAAGAGCCAGGATTGTGGGATGTCAGGCAGCGGAGAGTTCGTTCCAAATACTGGTTTGCCCGCTCGGACTGCCCATTGGTCTGGGGATGAAATCCTGAAGACAGATTCGTAGAGGCCCCGATCTGTCGACAAAATTCCCTCCAAAACCGGGAGACAAACTGAGGGCCCCTATCAGAAACCACATTGACCGGAAGACCATGGATCCGGAAAACATGATCAATCACCACTTGAGCAGTCTCCTTGGCTGAAGGGAGTTTGGGAAGAGGGATAAAATGGGCCGCTTTGGAGAAGCGGTCCACCACCGTGAGAATAACGGTGTTTACTTTAGATTCTGGTAAGCCGGTGACAAAATCAAGGGCCAAATGTGACCAGGGGCGGGATGGGATGGGAAGCAGACCAATGGGAGGCGCATTGGAATTCTTGTTTTGAGTGCAAACGAGCAGGCGGCCACAAACTGCCTGACGTCCTTGGCCATGGATGGCCACCAGAATCGCTGACGGATGGCAGCCAGCGATCTCCTGACTCCTGGGTGACAGGTCAACTTAGAGGAATAACCCCACTGGATTACTTCAGACCGCATCTTGGTGGGAACAAAGAGACAACCCGCTGGAGCCCTGCCCGGTCTTGGACTTGTCTGCCTGGCTTCCTCAACCCGTCTTTCGATGTCCCAAGCGAGAGATGCCACCACCATCTCCTTGGGTAAAATAGTGTCAGGCGGTTCCCTCACCCCTGGGGCATCAAACAGACGGGAGAGAGCATCTGGTTTAATATTTTTGGACCCAGGTCTGTAAGACAAGGTAAAGTTAAATCGACCGAAGAAGCGAGCCTGTCGGGAACTCAGCCTCCTGGCTGAACGGATATATTCAAGGTTCTTGTGATCCATCCAGACCAGGAAAGGCTGAGCTGCGCCTTCTAACCAGTGACAACACTCCCCCAGCGCCAACCTGACTGCAAACAATTCCCTATTACCGATGTCGTAATTTCGCTCAGAAGGATTCAGGCGATGGGAAAAGAAGGCACAAGGGTGCACTTTTCCATCCAGGCGAGACCGCTGAGATAGGACCGCACCTACTCCAACGTCCGAAGCATCCACCTCAACAATAAATTGCCATTCAGGATCTGGAATAGACAGGACAGGAGCAGAAATAAACCGGGACTTTAATTTATCAAAGGCCTCCTGAGCGTCAACTTTCCATTTGAACAGTACCTTGGGAGAGGTGAGTGCCGTTAAGGGTGCAGCAATCTGACCAAAATTCCTGATGAAACGCCGATAAAAGTTGGCGAACTCCAGGAATCGCTGCAGAGCCTTACGAGAGTCTGGAGTTGGCCACTCGGCAACGGCCCTTACCTTGCAGGGGTCTGCCTGGATCTCTCCAGCCGCAATAACAAATCCCAAGAACGAAACCGAATGGACGTGGAAAACGCACTTCTCCGCCTTAACATAAAGCTGATTCTCCAACAACCGTTGTAGTACCTGGCGGACATGTTGAGTGTGTACCTGTAAAGACGGAGAGAATATCAAGATATCATCAAGGTACACAAAGACAAAATGATTAACCATGTCTCTCAACACATCATTAACCAAGGCCTGGAAGACCGCCGGGGCATTGGTCAGACCGAATGGTAAGACCCGGTACTCAAAGTGTCCCGTAGGCGTGTTAAACGCAGTCTTCCACTCATCCCCTTCACGTATGCGAATTAGATGGTAAGCATTCCGGAGGTCAAGTTTAGTAAAGACCTTGGCTCCCTGCAAAAGTTCAAAGGCAGAAGACATAAGAGGTAAGGGATACCTGTTTTTAATAGTGATGTCGTTAAGCCACCGGTAATCAATACAGGGACGCAGGGAGCCATCCTTCTTTTTGACAAAGAAGAACCAGGCGCCCACAGGGTAAGAGGAGGGTTGGATGAGACAAGCTTTGAGCGATTCATTGATATATTTATCCATGGCCTCTCTCTCTGGACTGGAAAGGGAAAATAAACGACCCTTGGGCGGAGAAGTGCCTGAGAGGAGTTCTATGGCACAATCATAAGGACGATGCGGAGGCAGGGAAGTGGCCCGAGACCTGCTGAACACCCGGCTCAGGTCAAGGTATTCCGCCGGTACCCCAGTCAGATCAGCGGTCTACACCTGTAAGACAGGACACACAGACATGGGAAAAGCAGCAGGACCCAAACACGAGGCAAGACAATGCTGACTCCAAGACAAAACTGAATTACTCGACCAATCAACGTGAGGGCCATGCTGCACCAGCCATGGATGCCCCAAAACTATGGGGGCACTAGGCGAATCTAGGAGGAGCCGAGTGGTAACCTCGTGATGATTGCCCGAGACAATGAGATGGAGGGGGGGGGGGGGTTGTGGTATGGGATACAGTAGTGATAAGGGTGCTATTAAGAGAGCGTGCAGGAATAGGATTGGAAAGAGGAAGAGCAGGGATTCCCCACAGGGTAGCTAAAGAATGATCCATAAAATTAGCCTCGGCTCCGGAATCAACCAGGGCCAAACCAGAATTAAAAGAGTCACCAAACTGGACAGATACCGGAAGAACAGTACGAGAGGAGGGGGAATGCCACAGTAGAAACACAGACCCTGGATAAGGCGCTGTTGTTTCTGTTGGGGAGTCAGTCGAAGACGCCCCACCTGCATGGGCTCTGAACCCAAGGAAGTAGCGTTACCAGCTTCAGGGGCGGTGGAAGAAGAGTCCTCCATCCTCCAGGATGGGCGGAAAACTGGACGTTGACGACGGTGGCGCAGACGTCCTTCTACCTGCAGGGCCATACTGATCAGATCGTCAAAATCTTGAGGGAGGTCGACGGTGGCCAACTCGTCCTGGATTTCCTCTTCAAGCCCAATAGATCCTAATCCTAATCCTAATAGATGGAAGATAGGGTAACGAGAGGGAGGAGCGATACGGGGAGCGATCAAAATAAACATTCACGTGCGCTCGCCACATGTAAACAGAAATGGGAGACATACAGCATGATCAGACCAAGGGTGTGACACATACCATACGTCAATTCTCAATAAAAAAGTTTTAAATAATTATAAAAAAAACAAAAATAAAGTCGGCAACACCGAGAATCCAAAGGATCCAATCTTTTATTATTCTAATTATTATTTACTTAAAAAATCTCAAGACAACAAACGTTTCTATTGTCCCTAATATAAATTCATAGGTGGAAACACAGCTCTGAAAAATACTTAGCAACAAATTCACAACCTGGGACCTGACAGCGGAGGTTTGTGTGTAGATGGTTATGTGTATCATATTTTTTGTGATTGCCTTTGATGATTTCTGTGCACATGTTTCCTAACTGAGGTGATTGGAATTTAATGGTTTTTATGTATATAAAGACTGCTTAGTTGCAAGAAAGACACATTATACTGTTTGCATCTGAACATTATGGCAATATGCTATATGCAATAAATAAATTTAATAAATATACTTAAATAAAAGTAATGTAAAATGTTATATGAGGAGAGGCTAACTAGCTAACAAAGTACACAATTTCAAGTACACAGTTTAAGATAACAACAATATAACTCAAAACACATACTTATTTTAGAAACCCTCAAAACATTTGAACACTTACTCATTGTAGATTGTTATTTAAGGCTTAAAACATGTCAGACTCTAATTGATAGACAGACAATGGAGCACACTCAGACGTAAACAAATCAAACACCTGGCTGCCTTAAAGGGCCAGCATTTTTTTTTTTCTATAAATAACAACATAAAGCATCAGAGTAGATGGGATAGTAATGGTTGAACAGCAATTTACCACTTATTGTCACAGTTACTACCTGTAATGGGTACATAAAGTAAATTGCTGTAATTTATTCTTTGCACTACACAATTCCATACAAATCCTACTCCCTTTACAGTAAAATACTATTTCCTTTTATTAAAGCAAAACAATGACTATTTTAAAGTTATTTAATGCATCATCTACAGAGTAACCGTGCAGTTAAGCTTTAACCCTAATTAAACACACCTGATCAAACTAAATCTGAAGGTAAGCAGGGCTGGAACTAAACTCTGCTGGGTTGCGGCCTCCAGGAGTTTGACTCCAGGTACATAGCATATTTTCAAAGCCACTGCCTACATTTATCACAATCATGCACATATCGTTGAATAAAAACAATAAAAATATACAAACTTCAAAGTCTGTTCCTCATGTCATCCCAAACCTCTAGTAATAATAAAAAAACAAAACAAATGACCTGATTTATGCATTTATTTAGAAAAGCCTTTATACTATACTGGTAATGCCACTTTTATTTTATTTAAAGTTTTCCAGACAAATTCATTGAGTCTTTGCAAAAATGTATGTACGTGCTGTTTAGGATAAATTTTTACACATTTTTACTAGTTATTTAGCAAGATACTAGTTTTCAGCTTAAAGTGCAATTTAAAGACTTAACTATAGGTTAAACTAGGCAAATTAGATTAATTATAGGAAAAGTAAACAAAGTTATAAGAATTATTGTGACAATTTCGTTGCTCTGTTAAACATCACTTGGGATATATTTGGAAAAAAAAATACATTTCAAAGGTGAATAATTTTGCCTTTAAATGCATCTCGTAAATATCATACCTTTTGATAAGCTCTGTGGCATTAGTTGACTCCTGATATTCAATGTTAAAAACATAAAAGGAACCAAAGAAAACACAGAGATGGCTGCAGTGAAATTCAGCTTATTATTGACTCACTCTCCCCTCAAAGCTGACCATTCACATACCAAAACTGAACTGTAAACACTATAAATATATATATATATATATATATATATATATATATATATATATATATATATATATATATATATATATATATCCTGTGTATATGTGTGTTAATGCCTAAATCATTGTTTTCTGCCTTAATATAACTGCACTTCTCTATAAACATAGCATGAGAGTAAATGAGGCAGTATTGGTTTAACAGTAATTTACCCTTTAGTATCACAGTTACTACCTGTAATGTTTACATAAAGTAAATTACTGTAATTTATTCTTTGCACTACACAATTTCATACAAATCCTACTCCTTTTACAGTAAAATACTGTTTCCTTTTATTACAGCAAATCACTGGCTATTTTACAGTTATTTACTGCATAATCTACAGTAAGGGTTAACAGTGTGGTCCAGTAGGTCAAACTCTATTCCAGGATGTAATAACGTAGGCATTCTAGGGACCACTTTATGGCGAGACATTACTTTTCGTTAGTGGAGTACCTGGTCTCTCGGGGTAGTAGTTTCTGACTGAGAAACCCAACTGGCTTTTCTTCTCCTGTAGGTCCCTAGGCTAGTACTGCTCTGATGCCCTTCTTCGAAGCGTCCACTTGCAACAGGAACCATTGATTGAAATTTGGGCTTATTAATACTGGATCTGAACACATCAAATCTTTCAGGGTACTAAATGCCTGCTCACAAGCCTCAGTCTAGATCACAGGGTTCTTCATAGTCTTACATAGCAAGTCTGTCAAGGGGATGAGATGCTCGCAAAGTCTGAAATGAATTGGTGGTACCAGCCCATTAGGCCCAGGAAGGATCTCACCTCCATCTTCGTCCTAGGTTGTGGACTGTGATGTATTGCCTCCACCTTGCTCACTTGCGGCCTTAACTCTCCATTACCCAAGTGGTATCCCAGGTAGCTGGTTTGCTGTTCCACCCATTCACACTTTTTTACATTCAGGGTCAGACCCGCAGCTTGAATCCTCTTCAGGGTTTCTTGTAGGTGATCTAGGTAGTCTGAGCAGGTGTTGCTGTAAATCACGGCATCATCCAGGTATGCAGCAGACCACATCCCAGAAGAAAATTATCATTGAAAGATGGCAGGTGCCCCGACCTGCCCGAAATGAAGGACCGTGAAATAAAATAGTCCCATCGATGTCCTGAATGCCGTGTAAGGTTTTGACTCTGGATCAAGGGGACACAGATTAAGACCCTGTTCTGTTGCCCACCTTAAAACTTGTTTGCAGGAAGAATGGGACTAAATTACACCTGAAACACTTTATCACTTGGTATCTTCTGTCCCTAAATATCTTTTAAGTGTTGTAAAAAGGAATGGCAATATTACAAAGTGGTAAATGCTTTACTGCTCCAACATTTTTTAAATGTGTTTCAAGAACCAAAAAGGGAATAGATGTTGGTAACACTTTATAATAATACACTTTGAATCATCTATTAAGCATTAGCAAATAGTTAATTCATTATCTGTTAAGCATTACTCTACATTAATAGATGTTAGTAAGCAGTTTATAAATACAGTTACAAATGCTCTATTCTTGACTTATAAGAACATTTATAATGTGTGTAATGATTGTGCTTTCATACTTTATTGCTTATTAATTGTTCATGACTAAATTCAGTATTGCATTATTTACAAACCATTTGTATTGAAGAGTAGTTGGTGACAGAAGGAGTTAGTAAACGATTAATAAACTATTCAAATCAATATTTCTATATTTTATTATTCAAGCATATAGTAATGGTTACTATGCACGTTAATAAATGCTTTATTAACTCAACTTCATGCAGTTTTGTGACCTAATCTAAAGTGAGGACTATTTATGCTTTATAAATCCCTTATAAATGACAATTAAAGGCTTTGTATCAAATGAAAAAATGTGTGCAATCTTATCTACAAAATAAAATTACTGTGAACTTTAAACATTGCTAAATAACAGGAGTGTCAAAATACAATGAGGAATAAATACAATTAAATAAAATTGAATAAAACAACAATATAATTATATAACAATATATTATGATACAACATTTCAATGTTATTTAGCGATGTTTAAACTGCACTGTAATTTTATTTTACATAAGGTTGCAAAGCTTTATTTTTCATTTGATACAATTTCATTTGTTTATCTTCAAATGAATAGAAATTAGTAAATTCATTTATTTTCTTTTTTCATGTTTAGAATATAACTCAGCCTTTGTCATTTATAAGGGATTTATAAAGCATAAATAGTCCTAACTTTAGATTAGGCCACAAAACTTGATAAGGTTGACTTAATAAAGCATTTATTAACATACAAATGAACTATTAGTATATGCCTGAATAATAAGAATTATAAATGTTAATTTATAACACATTAAAAAATGTTTGGTGTATTGTCTGCTATGAAACGCAAGTCAAAGTTACCTGAAAAATCACTACTTTCTGTTTTTCATTTGCATTGTCCATACTGTCTCTTATACTTTCTCTTATTTGGGGTTGAACTTGAACTAGAATTTGTAAGCAAGTTACAGAGATTATACAGAGGTAATCTTTGTTAAGGTACTGTTTGAAAAAACTGTTTCAGCAAATGCATGTCCTGGCTTAAAAATATTAAGAATTATTTAGGAAATGTACCAAAGTAACTGAGGTAGCCTGTAAAAAAAAGCATGTTCTAATTGAAGGCATACATTGCTCTTTTAATAAATAACCAGCAGTGCAGTGAAGTGCATGAATCAGATCAATATGTAGGTAATAGCGCATCAAACTAATGGGGGGCAGATGGTAGACTGATTGTCAAGGAGTGACCTGTGGGGACATATTACAGCAGAACAAATTTAGATCTCAGCCTGAGTCAAACAATCTACCTTGCGACTTACATACTGATGAGGATTCAAATATTAATATGGTTTATTCACAGTGGTACTCTTGTGCCTGTGTTTCTCAAACATATTGAAGTAGTACTATAAAGACCACATACTGGACCAAAATGTTGTGTTGAAAGAGAACCCTTCTGTAATGTTCTCAGATGATGTAAGAACTGTAATCAGTACATTTTACTGCTCTGGGTAGTGATTGTGAAAAGCTGGGGTCAGATGGGAATCTGCAGAGGTTTCAATTGCATCATCTATTCATACCTTTAATACAATTCAGTTGAGCTTGCTCTAGGAGCATAATGTTTTTAGAAGAAAAACTGAGCAACACCAGAACACAAATTGCAAAATCAATACACTGCTTTACATTTCTACATTTTTCACAATTTACACACACACACACACACACACACACACATTGATTATGCTCCTCTCTAATTTGTGTTTGATGTGGGAAACATCTAATAATTTATAATCACTGTTAATAGGCTTGCTATCTACATCCAATTACAGGCAGGACTACATCTTTTAATGATAATGATTGCACACAGCCTGGATAATTAGAAGAATATCCTCTTGAAAAACATTTTCCTACAAGAAAGGTCTGAAATACCTCAGGCATTGTCTTGTTTCTTGCATAAACAACAAGACTTATTGCATAATACTTGTGGGGAAAGCAACATAAAACATTTTTTTTATTTGATTTGTACAGTTGGTTGAAATAAGCTCATGGGGAAAACATTGCACTGATGTCTGATGTTCACCTGCCTACTGTATGTTACATGAAACTGGGTAAGAAAATGTTTTTTTTTTCTGAAAAATAAAGAGCTGATATTGTTAGGGAAGCAGACGGACAAACAAGGTGAGTAAGTTATGAAAGATGTTTATTCCAACAGTGGAGCACAAAAGGATAACGTTGGGGAAGTGAATGGAGTTCGGTTGAGCTGATGATTCTTCTTTGTGGCAGGTTGGATGACAGACACTGAGAAAGACCGAATGCACACACCAGAGGGCTTGCGGGGAAGACAAACTGACGATACACACAACTCTGACAGGACACCGGGAACACTGGACAGACTGGAAGGAAACAGAGATCAGGTAAGTTCAGACGATGATATAGAATGATAGTGACTACCAGGAAGTACTCGCTATGAGTCCGCTTCCTGGGAACAAGACCGGACAATGAGTGAGGTGAGGTGTGTGCTTATATAGTGTGTTTGAGTGATTGGGTGCAGCTGTGCGTGGTTAATACTCAGGTGAGGATGCTTGTTGCGTGATACTGGTGGAAGAGCCTGGCCAATCCATGACATTACCCCCCTCTCCAGGGCCCGCTCCTGAGGGCCTAAACCTCCGACGTCGTGGTGGTCTACCTCATCCACGAGGTGCTGGGAACTCAGGGTGATTGGAGTGGAACTCTTCCATAAGTGCGGGATCTAATATATTGGATCTGGGGACCCAAGACCTTTCCTCTGGACCATATCGCTCCCAGTCGACGAGGTATTCTAGATGACCACCTTGACACCGGGACCGTAGGATGTCCTTGACTTTGTAGATAGACCCTTCTTCCAACATCAGTGGGGGAGAGGGTTCCTCTTCATGGCCAGGCTCTGTGGAGGGAATCAGAGGATCGTGAAAGGGTTTGAGAAGGGACACGTGGAATGTGGGGTGGATTCTGTATTGTGGTGGTAACTGTAACTTATACGTGACTGGATTGACCTGTTCCAGAAGGGTGAAGGGACCAACAAATCTGGGACTTATTTTTCGGGAGGGCAGTCGCAAGCGGATGTCTCTGGTGGAGAGCCAGACCTTCTGCCCCTGAGTATAGATGGGACCTGGAATCCTCCTTTTGTCTGACACCTCCTTTGCTCTGCGAACTGCCCTCTGGAGATGGTGATGAGCATCGTCCCAGACCCTCTCGCTCTCCCGGAACCAGTAATCCACTGTGGGGACATCAGATGGTGCGCCATCCCAGGGAAAGAGTGGAGGTTGGAATCCTAGGATGCACTGGAATGGCGTAAGTCTGGTGGTAGATTGCCGCAGGGAATTCTGGGCGTATACCGCCCAGCCCAGAAAGTGGCTCCAGGAGTTTTGATGACCGTGACAGAAGGTCCTGAGGAACCGCCCCACTTCTTGAATTTTCCTCTCTGTCTGGCCGTTGGTCTGTGGGTGATAGCCAGACAAGAGGCTTACGGTCATACCTAGGAGTCTGAAGAAGGCTTTCCATAGTCTGGAGATGAATTGGGGTCCTCGGTCCGAGACTATATCCTCAGGTAACCCAAAACATCGAAAGACATGGTTGAACAGGTTTTCAGCGGTCTCTAAGGCTGTGGGCAGACCCTTCAAAGGAATCAAATGACAGAATTTTGAGAATCGATCTACAATGACTAAAATGCAGGTATTACCTTCCGATGATGGGAGATCTGTCAGGAAGTCAACTCCTAGGTGTGACCAGGGGCGGTTCGGGATGGGCGAGGTATGGACTTTACCTGCAGGTAGATGGTGAGGACTCTTTGACATAGCGCATTCTCTACAGCCTTTGATGTATCTCCTCACATCCCTCGCCATGTTCGGCCACCAAAAGCATTGGGATAGCAGCGAGAGGGTATTGTTGGCCCCGGGATGCCCTGTGCCCAAAGATGTATGGCTGGAATGAATAAGATCTACCTGTTGGTTTTCAGGGATGAAGCGTCGATTGGGGGGACAGCCCAGCTGAATCCTGGATTCTGGAGTGGCGACGACTGTAGGAGCGGACCAGGTGATGGGACAGACAGTGATCTGTTCTGGAAGGATCTTGGCTGGGGTTTCCATGATTTCCGGCTGATCATAAATTCTGGAAAGTGCATATGCTCTGATGTTTTTTGATCCTGGTCGGTATGATATTGAAAATTGGAATCGGGAGAAGAACAAGGACCACCGAGCCTGACGAGGACAGAGTCTTTTAGCTTCTTTGAGGTACTGTAAATTTTTGTGATCTGTGATCACCTGGAAAGGATGTTTGGCCCCCTCCAGGGCGAGCCATTCCTCCAGGGCGAGCTTGATAGCCAGTAGTTCTCGGTTCCCAAAGTCATAGTTCTTTTCAGACGGGCTGAGCTTCCTGGAGAAATAGGCGCATGGATGAAGTAATGCTGGTGTACCGTGGTATTGTGATAAGATGGCTCCCACTCCAGTGGTCGATGCATCTACCTCGACCACGAAAGGCAGGTCAGGATCGCGGTGAGTCAGGAGTGGAGCTTGAGTAAAGGATTTCTTGAGGTTTTGGAAGGCTGCGGCGGCTTCGGGAGGCCAGGATAGTTTCTTGGGTTGATTTCTGAGTAGGTGATGAGACTATAGTTGTGGATGAAACGTCGATAGAAATTGGCAAACCCTAGAAATCGTTGGAGTTCTTTAATCCTTCCCCTCGTCCATGCGAACCCCTTTTGATCGATGATGTACCCTAGGAACTGAACAGATGGTAAGTGGAATGAGCACATCTCTGCCTTGAGGTATAATTGGTGTTCTCTGAGGGTTTGTAGGACCTCCGCAACGTGGTGGCGGTGTTCGGCCCCACTCCGGGAGTAAATCAGGATATCAATGTAGACTATGACGGAGAGATGGAGGAACTCCCGGAGGACTTCGTGGATGAAGTTTTGGAATACGGAGGGGGCATTGACCAGACCATAGGGCATGACCAGGTACTCGTAGTGCCCAGTAGGGGTCACAAGCGCCATCTTCCACTCGTCCCCCTCGCGTATTCTTACCAGATTGTAGGTGCTGTGGAGGTCCAACTTGGTGAATACCTTGGCGGATCGGAGTTGTTCCAGGGCCGCAGGGACGAGAGGAAGGGGATACCTAAATTTGACTGTTCCTTAATTCAGAACTCGATAATCTATACAAGACCGCAACCCTCCATCCTTCTTGGCCACAAAGAAGAAGCTTGAGGCAGCGGGTGACGTGGACTGGCGAATATACCTCTGACTCAGAGCCTCCTGAATGTACTCCTCCATGGCCTTAGTTTCCGGAAGGGACAACGGGTAGATCCTACCTTTGGGCATAGGAGCATCTGGAAGCAGGTCTATGGCGCAGTCCCATGGCCGATGTGGAGGTAGCTGGGAAGCTCTCTTGGGGCAAAATACGTCCTTGTATGTGGAGTAGATCTTAGGGATCTGGATGGATCGTTTCTCGACTTGTCTTTCGACAGACGTGATGTGGGGGGTAAGGGGTCTCTGAATTTGCAAGGGTAGGTCGGAAAAACAGCTGGATCTGCATTCTTCTCCCCATCTCTTTATTTCTCCTGTGCCCCAAGAGAGGATGGGATCGTGCTTCACCAACCACGGGTGCCCTAGGATGATATCCATTGATCCATACGATGGATACGTGCCTGGGAATGTATATTGTTGGTTATAGGTTGAATCTGGTAGACGTGCGTCGAGGCTTCGGTGTTAAGCTGGAGGTGGCGACAGAGGGCGTGCGAGATGAAATTTCCAGCTGACCTGGAGTCGATAAGGGCCGTGACTGAAACAGAGACAGAAGGGGTAGTTAACTGAACATTGGTGGTGAGAGGGTGCATCTTTTCAATGGGAGAACTGAACACACTCACCAAGAAACGTACTGGACGAATGGGACAGTCCAGCCTGACATGTCCTTCGGCACCACAGTACATACACAGACCCCGGGTCAGCCTCCTCTGTCGCTGAGTGATCGTGAGTCTACCAGATTCCACGATCATTGGTTCTGGTTCTGGCGAACGGAGGAGTGCTTGGGATACTGGTGGAAGATCATGCTGGTAGACCTTCAGACGATCAGAACAACGAAGAGATTGTTGAATGAATTTTTCCAACCCCATGGTATCGTCAAGGGCTGCCAGCTGTAATCGAAGGCTGGGCTCCAATCCGAGCCGGTAAGTTGTGAGGAGAGATCGCTCATTCCATCAACAGCAGAGTTCCAGCAGCAGCCAGAGTGCGGAACCGGAGTGCATAATCCTGAGTGGACATGGCTCCCTGTTTGAGGTGGTATAACTGTTCTCCGGCTGCTACTTCTCCATCCGCACGACCAAAAACCTCCTTGAAATACTTGGTGAATGACTGAATGGAATTTGTTACCGGCCCAGACTGTTGCCAGATGGTTTCAGCCCACCGAAGAGCCGGCCCAGAGAGAAGGGAGATGATGAATGCGATTTTGGACCGATCTGTGGAATATAACTCGGGTTGCATAGTGAATACCAGAGAACACTGTAAGAGAAATCCATTGCACTCCTCCGCCCCGCCAGAGTAGGGCGCTGGTCGAACCATGGGACTGGATGAGTGGGTGGACGGTGAAGAAGTGCTCGGTGCTAGTGGTGCTTCGGGAAGTGGAGTAGATGGTAGTAGCACTCTCTTCAATGAGTGCAGCTGTGCGTGGTTAATACTCAAGTGAGGATGCTCGTTGCGTGATACTGGTGAAAGAGCCTGGCCAATCCAGATATGTTACTGCTATATATTTTAATTCATTATATTGCCAACACAAACTTTTTCTTGTGAATAGCAATGCAATCAATTAAATCTTCTATTTGCAGAAATGTATATTTTAAAAAATGTAAAAAAGTTTCTTAATTTAAAATAAAGCGGTGTGTCTATTGCTATTTTCCATAAAAATTGACTTAACTTATAAAATGTCAAATAAATTAAATAAAACTTGGTCACCGTTTTGTAACATGTAGTGTGTTCATGTGTATGAAGTAAGAAAAACCTTGAGAGACAAAAACTGTTTAATTTGTGACTAAATCACAAAGAGCACTTTTATAACCACTAAAGCTGTCAGTCGGTTATTATTTTTTTTAAATACAGTATAGGCTACATTTGATAAGAGTACAGTTGTTTTTTCATTAAAAATTATTAAGCATGTTGCTGTTGTTAATAAAAGTCATCAATTCTAAGTAATTATTTTTGCTACTTGCTTTTACTGACTGACTGCATGCAGAACTCGAATTAACTTTTTTTTTCCTGCTTGATGCATCTGCAAACATTTATATTATTCAGACAAATATTAGTGAATGTTCAAATTATTGTAATTACACAACAATATATATACAGGCAAGAATAATATTTGGCTTGATTTTGGCTATATATATATATATATATATATATATATATATATATATATATATATATATATATATATATATATATATATAAATATATATACAGTATATATATATATATATATATATATATATATATATATATATATATATATATATATATATAGTTAAAGTCAGAATTCTTAGCCCTCCTGCTTATTTTTTCCCCAATTTCTGTTTAACGGAGAGAAGATTTTTTCAATACATTTCTAAACATAATAGTTTTAACTGATTTATTTTATCTTTGCCATGATGACAGGAAATAATATTTTACTAGATATTTTTCAAGACACTTCTATACACACTGTAAAAAATGTCTGTGATTTTAACAGTAAAGGTCTGTAAAATCTACAGTGAAAACCTGTTAAATAATTAACAGCTCATTTCTGTACAAAAAATAGCTGTAACAAATCTAACCTTTGCTTTCGAGAAACTAATCAGAGTGTCTGAAATCTCACCACACACCCTCACTCACTAGTCCCTAAATTAGTCAATTAGTTTAGTCCACTAGACAGAGTGAATGACCACAAATGAGTGAATTCAGACACTGATGAACACCTGCTATAAACAAACACAATCACAGGCAGAAGCCACACTAGCTCCAGAAGTGTTGCCAGCACAAGTGGTTGCTAACCGCTCTATTGAACCTCGCCTTCCTCCACCGACCTTATTCTGGAGAGCTCCACTTATGCCGGTCCTTCTTATCCAATTGTTCCCTGTATATACCGTTACAACCATTATTGTTCTAAACAGAGAATAGTCTAAGGTCGCCTTTGTTATCACTCTCCTTTCCGGAAAGGCGGCTCTGTGGAAAACTACAACCTGGGAACAAAAACTGCCCCGCTGTTCTACTTTTGAGCTGTTTTCTAAGGAACTTTAAAAAGTTTTTGATCGGGACGCTTCTGGGAGCTCAGTCAGGGGAATTGGAGCATGGCGGATTACTCGATCGAGTTCCGGACCTTGGCTGCTGAATGCGGCTTGAACACGGAGGCGTAGTGAGACATGTTCGTGCTTGGATTATCAGACCATTTTCAGGACGAAATTTTTACACTGGACAATCCAAAGAGTCTGGTTGAGTTAGTAGATCTGGCTATACGGGTGGACACCAGACTACTTCGCAGAGAGAACCGCATGCAGCAAAGGACATTTTTGGATCCAGTCTCTGACCCTCCGGCTTTGGCTGTGACGGCAGAAGCGGGGAATGTTGACCCGGAACCTATGCAGGTGGGCAGATCCCGCCTGTCCGTGCAGGTGAAACGCAGACAGAGAAACGAGGGACTCTGTCTTTACTGTGGTGGTGCGGGACATCGCGTGGTTTCTTGTCCAGTAAAAGACAACACCCATCGGTAGGTAATAGGTTACTGATGGGTGAAATCAATTTGAATAAACCCTGTGCAGCGGCTTCCTTACTGCCCGTTACATTGTTATGGGCTTCCGGAACTCAGAACGCCCATGCCCTTATTGATTCCGGGGCAGAGGGGAATTTCACTGACTCTAGTTTTGCTTTCAGTTTTAAACTGTTTTTAAACGGTTAGTGCTCTTTCACAACCCATTGCAGTATGCGCCCTTTTTATCTGACTGTTCTAACACACTGGTGGTTTTAGGTCATCCTTGTTTGGTTCTCCCTAAGCCTCATATTAACTGGGGTCTTAATATGATATTTTCATGGAGTGAGAACTGTCATGAGTCTTGCCTCTCGTCTGCTCGTTCTGCTGTGTCTTGTTCTGTGTTTTAGGAGGAGCGCATGGACCTGTTAAATGTGCCCAGTGAGTACCTCGACCTAAGGAGAGTGTTCAGTTCGAGCTGCTTCTCTTCCTCCTCATCGTCCCTTTGACTGTGCTATAGACTTATTGCCAGGTACGTCTCCATCTAAAGGCAAGTTATTCTCTCTTTCTATTTCTGAGAGGGAGGCCATGGAGAAATACATTTCTGATTCTCTAGCGGCTAAGATCATTCGCCCTTCTTCTTCACCGGCAGGGGCGGGGTTCTTTTTTGTGAAAAAGATGGGTCTCTTCGACCTTGCATAGATTATCGAGTGCTGAATAACATCACGGTGAAGAATACGTATCCTTTGCCGTTGATGTTTTCAGCATTCGAGTGTCTGCAGGGGGCATCTTTTTTGACAAAATTAGATCAGGGGGGCGTTTTGAATATTGTGTTCTTCCCTTCGGGCTTTCTAATGCCCCTGCAGTTTTCCAAGCACTTGTAAATGATGTGTTGCGAGATATGATAGATCAGTTTATTTATGTCTACCTGGCTGACATTCTGATTTTTTCCCGTTCTCTCCAGGAACATGTGCAACACATCAGGCGAATGCTTTAGAGGCTGCTAGAGAATGGGCTTTGTGTCAAGGCAGAGAAATGCGTGTTCCATGCACAGTCTGTTCCCTTTCTAGCAAACATTGCATCGGTTGAGGGGGTGCGCATGGATCCAGAGAAGATTCAGGCTGTGGTGAATTGGCCAATTCCGGAGTCTCGTAAGGCCCTGCAGAGATTTCTGGGCTTCGCCAATTTTTACAGAAGTTTTATACGCAATTTTAGCCAGCTCGCCGCCCCTCTGACGTTCTTTACCTCCTCCAAAACTCTGTTCAGGAGGTCGAGTGCAGCACAAGCTGCATTCACAAAATTAAAGGGCTGCTTTGTTTCAGGATCCATTCTGGTGACTCCTGATCCCTCCCGGCAGTTTGTGGTGGAGGTTGACGCGTCAGACGTGGGGGTGGGCGATATCCTGTCGCAGCGTGCATCCTCGGATGACAGGATTCATCCTTGCACGTTGTTTTCACACCGATTATCTACTGCAGAACGCTATTACGACATTGGTAATAGGGAGTCGTTGGCTGTCAAACTCGCTTTGGAGGAGTGGCGTCATTGGTTGGAGGGTTCGGGGGTTTCCTTTCTTGTAGTCGCTTGTTTGTGTCGGAGGAGATTCGGTCTGACGTCTTTCGATGGGGACACTCCTCCAAAGTGGCTTGTCATTCGGTGGTGAGTTGTACTTTATTGTTGGTTAAACAGCGATTCTGATGGTCAGCTATGGCGTGGGACATACGTGAGTTTGTTTTGGCCTGTTCTGTTTGTGCTGTTTCGAAGACCTCTAATCGCCCTCCCGCTGGGCTCCTTCAGCCTATGTCAGTGCCTTTGAGACCCTAATCGCACATTTCGCTAGATTTTTTCACAGGTCTCCCGCCATCTGGTGGCAATATGGCTGTTTTGACCGTTGTGGACCGGTTTTCGAAGACTACTCATTTTATTCCTCTGCCCAAATTACCTTAAGCCAAAGAGGCGGCGGATGCTGTCATTATCACGTCTTTCGCATTCATGGCTTCCCGACGGACGTGGTTTCTGACAGGGGGCCTCAGTTTGTCTCTAAATTTTGGAGAGAATTCTGTAATTTATTGGGGCGACTGTAAGTCTTTCTTCTGGTTTTCATCCTCAGAGTAACGGACAAACAGAGAGGGCCAACCAAGATCTCGAGCGTATGTTACATTGTTTGGTTTCCCAGAATCCTGCCTCTTGGAGTCAGCAGCTCCCATGTGTGGAGTACGCATACAATTCATTACCGCTGTCAGCCACAGGCCTCTCTCCGTTTCAATGTAGTTTAGGTTACCAGCCATCAGTTTTTCCCAGTCTGGAATCTGAAATCGCAGTTCCCTCTGCTCATGCCTTTGTCCAGAGGTGCCGACGCACTTGGAACAGGGCCAGACAGACCCTCTCCCCCCGCTGCGTCCCATTCTGGACTCGAGACGGAGGGGGCGAGGATTTCAGTACTTGGTGAACTGGGAAGGTTACGGTCCAGAGGAGAGAAGTTGGGTTCCCGCTAAGGACATGAATTAAGGACATTGGATCACTCTCTTATCGATGATTACAATCGCCTGGTAAGCTCTGCAGGGAGTACCAGTAAGTGCTCCTAGGAGGAGGGGTACTGTCACAGTTGCAGGTTTGTGCGCCTTCCGGAGTGTCTGTTCTGTCATGTGGGTTTTGTTTTGTTTTGGTCTTCCATGTGTATTTGATATGATAGGTCACATGTTATGACGGTACTCAGCTGTTTTTATTAGCTTGCCAGCTGTGACTCATTACCATGTCTATATCTGAGCAATGCTTCTATGATTCCTTGTCAGTTCATTGTGTTTGTTC
Organism: Danio aesculapii; assembly: GCF_903798145.1. Classification (NCBI taxonomy): domain Eukaryota; kingdom Metazoa; phylum Chordata; class Actinopteri; order Cypriniformes; family Danionidae; genus Danio; species Danio aesculapii. Next base: position 30,948,479 of record NC_079435.1, read on the forward strand.
ATGTGTCTCTGTCTGTGCTCAGGACTGTGAGGAGTGGCTACTGGACCCCGTTCGTCTGTCTGTTTCCTATTCTCTACAGCCCAGTATTCCTCGTTATCTTGCACTTTTTCCCTACCCTGTTTGGTTTATTCTGACTGGTTCAAATAAACTTTTACTTGCATCTTGGGTCCTTCTCTGTATCTTTATTTACACGTTTCATGCACAAAACCTTGAGATCTCTAGCTGCACATTATGACACACAGACATCAAGAATCAGGATATTAACCTTAACCATGGTTGCTAAAGAAAAAGCTGCTTAATTCATTCATGCTGCAATGTATGCTGGGTGCCAGCATAGTACAAAAATTCCAGCATGCATTGCAGCATGAATATGCTATACAGCATAAAGTTCTTACAATTTTTTTCATTTCCTTTATTTTATGTTGTTTTTGGGAGGTCATATTTCAGTAGATTGTTTTGTTTTGATCTGGGTTGTTTTTTATTAGATTTTTAAAATTTTTTGTTTGTAACCATTGTTGAGATTCAAAGACTAATTGTTGATGTCTGTGTGTTTTTGAGTTCTGCCGTAGATCAAACATTCTCATTGTGAATGGTGTATTTAGACCTGTTAAACAGCCATTGGCTGCTGTAGGTCAAGTGATTTTGTTTACATATGGTATTTATTTCTCACTTATAACTAACAAGATATTCTATTAATGCACAAGCAAATGAGGGTGGTGTCAAAATCATAGTTAATCTTATCAGATTTATTGTTTTTTTTCTTTTGGCTTTTCATGCTATACAAATAGTGTGATTAACATGCTTAATTTTAGCAGCCAAAATAAAAACTAGTGTGAGAGCAAATAGTTAAAGAACCCAACTAAAGCAGACTCTGTCCTCCATCATGGTGACTTCAAATGAACAACAAAATTTCTTTTTCAAAAAATTTTCAAAAAAAGAGCTTTTGTTCATGTGACAGAAATAAAGTCAAAGGTCAGTAATAAGTGAAGCTCCTGATGTTTGTGGAGTTTTTTAATGATCTCTGCTGAGATCTTGAGAAATAAATTTTTTTGTTGTGTAATTTGTTTTATTTTTATTAATTATTATTTTATTAAGAGTTTTATTCTCAGTTGATTTTATCTTTGGCTTTGGCTGTGTTTTTCTTTCCTTCAGTGATTGTGCTGTTAACAGTTGTTCATCAATAATTCTCAATCCTTTAATTAGACACATATTAACTTCACAACTGCCTGAGTGTTCAACTCTCTGTAGTGAGGACACTAGTGAGAATTTTGCCCTTTAATGGAAATATTCTGTAAACCAAATTTATGAATGTAAAATGTTAAAAACAGTAGATTACTGGCAACCACAGCTGTCAGTATTTTACCGTAAAATCAAGAAAAAAAAACAGCAAAATACTGTCAAACATTTTTTGTGTCACCATTGTGGAGGATAGTAGCATCTGGGTGCAAGTCCAAGATGAACTAAGAGTAGCTGATGTTATGCTGCATCTTCTTTTGTTTAAAGGTAATGTGTAGTCACTAATGCAGTGAAAATCTGTTTTCTAATTGTAAACACACATGAACATTCAATTAGTGCATTGAATGATTTTACGTTTTTATGCACTATAAGCTACATTTTAGTGAACTGAACATTGTATTAGCTCTTGAAGTACGGTTATTTTCCGTGAATTTTAACAGTTCTATTAACTTCCGTATTTTTTAGGGAAAAATTCTGGCAACCACAGCTGCCGGTATTTTTTCTTAAATATAACAGATTTTTTTTACAGTGCAGCTTAAAGTGACATTTAAGCCTAATTCACACTACAGGATTTTAAGCCTGATTTGAGCCCGATTTGGAAGTTAACAAGTTCGCCGACAGATCGGGCTGTGATCGGGAAGAAATCTGCTGGTGCTCGGCGCTCACAAGTCTTTAAGTGTGAACTATTGAACAACGCATCAAAGAGGCTCGCTGAAGAGTCGCCGACAACTCGCAGACGTAAATCCAATATCCAGCATGTTGAATATTCCAGAGCAGTCGGCCGACTCGACCCCACGTGCGGTCAGATGTAGTGACGAGCTGCAGCATATCAGCTTGAGCTGAATGGCCGTGTGGCTCAGGAGATCAACAGAAACGTCTGTAATTGGCCAAAATGGGCATCGATGCACTCGCTTTATTCTGCTTTAACACGGACACGAGAGTAGGCAATATTAACAGGGGAACTAGAATTCTGTAACTATTAGAATTACCATACTGCTCATTCTGACCATTCTCATATAAAACGTCTTATTGTCACATCATATTTACATTCATAGCTTCTATTGAGATATTAAAATTAAGCTCTAAATGTCTGTCATCATATTAGATGACACCATTACCCTGAAAAATATTATCTTTTTTTGGTAATACAGCCTATAAATAAGTAGTTAAGATACTAGAAGACGCAAAGCTCTGGGGCTCGCTTCCATTTTCACTTTCAAACAGGAGCTATTTCCCTGCACAGAATATGCTGTTTTGAAAGATTTATCTGAAATAAATTTTTGCTTTTGCTATCATAGAGTTATGTTTATGTTAGCAGGAAGTTGCTAGGCAAAAAAATGCACGCAAATTTAAAGTCACAGCGAAAAGTAGCATGCATGCAGTTATTTTGACCAATATGGTAATTAAAGGTAGAAATGCTCAGTTTTTACTGTTTTGTAACTTAAAAATTAACAATGTTAGAAAGAAATACAGTTATTTAGGAAACGTTAGGATGTTATAGATATGTTAGTTTTATTTCAAAGAGTTATTAATTTACAAAAATTAAAAACTCTCTGTGTATCAATCCACTCGAACCTTGCAGATGAGTGATTGATCCGCTGATGCATCAGCTAACTGACGATGTTTTTAAATGCTTCCTTGATAGCTTGAAACGCTGTCAGTGATGTCATCAGCACACAAGCAGTGTTCGGCTTTTTCTGATGACTCCTCCCTCAAGATTTCATTGGTTGTGGTTTGGTAGCTTGACTGAGCTGTTGACGAACTAGTTGTTGTCAGAACTTGTAGTGTGTGACCCCCCTCTTGTGGATCATTTACGTAGTGTCGCGTAGTGTTAACACCACAGCGATTAAAAGACACAAAATCAAGTCATGTGGTGTGAACAGCACAGCGATCTGCCGATCTTAATCTTAACTAGGTTAATTAGGTTAACTAAGCAGGTTAGGGTAATTAAGCAAGTTATTGTATAACGATGGTTTGTTCTGTAGACTATTGAAAAAATGTATAGCTTGAAGGGGCTAATAATTTTGACCTTAAAATGGTTTTTAAAAATTAAAAACTGATTTTATTCTAGTCAAAATAAAACAAAAAATACTTTCTCCAGAAGAAAAAATATTATCAGACATACTGTGAAAATTTCCTTGCTCTTTTAAACACAACCCAGGCTCATATTGAAAACGTAGTCCTGTGGACGTTTCTGGAGACCGCAAAATACGTCCCGAGAGGTACGTATTTTTGCAGTTTTTGTTTTCGCAAATCCACGAGAGTCCACTGCGTGTGCTTTTTTGTATCTCAAATTTCTCTCGCGAGTGCCGTTCGCAACCGCTGTTCTCGCGTAAACCTACCAGAGGTCGCTGTCGACCAAACGTCTGTCTGACTGGCTGAATGACTGATTGGCCGGCTGACCAATCGACAGACCCACACTCCTCCTTCCCTAAACCCAACCAATTTTATCGATTGACCCGCCCAGCCACTTACTTCCCTATAACCCAACTAACAATTTACAAAATCCATCCAGAAAAAGAAAAGCCATCATCTGATTTTTAGCACATTTTCAGATTTTACCACATTCTTACCCTGTTATTTACTTGTTCATTTTATCTTTTAGATTCTTTTGTCTTATCTGATTTCTGGACCTGCTCTTCCCCAGACTCGAACCCCATCGTCATCATGGTTATCGCCTCTATGCGTCTCAAGTCTGCCGACATACATGACGAGCTAACTGGACAAACTGGTTGCAGCAAAATGAAATGTAGCCATACGTACCCCCGGCTACATAATTTGCGGTCTCCAGAAACGTCCGCGGACTACGTTTTCAGAGTGAGCCTGAGTTGGTTAAACATCATTTAGCAAATATATAAAAAAGAAAAAAAAATCAAATAATAATAATTATTCTGACTTCAACTGTATGTATGCGTGTGTATATATATATATATATATATATATATATATATATATATATATATATATATATATATATAAAGCTTTTTTTTTTTATTTGACAAAATTTTCATTGATAGCACAATTGCCTCACAGCAAGAAGGTCGCTGGGTCAAGCCCCGGCTGTGTTGGTTGGCATTTCTGAGTGGAGTTTGCACGTTCTCCCCGTGTTGGCATGGGTTTCCTCTTGGTGCTCCGGTTTTCCCCACAGTCCAAAAACATACGGTATAGGTGAATTGAATAAACAAAATTGGCCTTAGTCTATGTGTGCATGGGTGTTTCCCAGTGTAGGTTTGCGGCTGGAAGGGCATCCACTGTGTAAAACAATGATGGATAAGTTGGAGGCTCATTTCGCTGTGGTGACCCCTGATATATAAAGGGACTAAGCCGAAAAGAAAATGAATGAATTAATGAATTTTCATTGATTGATTTTAATCACAGTTTCCCAAGCCCATCCTTTTTTCTTGAACCTCAAGGTAGGGGTTGCTGCAGCACCCTCAGCACTCCTACTTCCCACGGTAATGATTATTAGTACAGTATGTCAAAGTTCTTGTTTCCCTTTTCGATTTGTTTAGGTGTCCTGTTTTTTTTTCACCGTGTTGTTCTCTTTGTGTTAAAGACTTGTTTGTTCCCATCCCTTTGTTATCTCATCTGTTTGCCTATTCTTTGTTTGTCCTGCCCTTACAAAAAATAACTGCAGTACAACAGTACAGACTGAAGTACAACAGCAGTATGTAGCAGTATGTAGAAGTATAACTGCAGTAAAATTAAGTACAATTGCAAAATTGCAATACAATGAAGTATAAACACAGTGCAAAACAGTACAATAAAGTTCAACAGCAGTATAAGTTGCAGTAAACTGAGGTAATAACAAGTAAACGCCGTCTTTACTGCACTTGTGCTGTTGTAGTCTAATATGTCAATGGTGTGGTAAGAACTGTACTACACTTGTGTTCCAAGGGGTTTGTTCTTCAACAACTTCCAAGATTATTTTGTACTTTTTTCAGGCATGTTTTTTGGATTCAAGTAAATTTTCTAATTAGAATTTTAAGAGTTCATTTGCAAAAGCAAGCAGGAAAAGTAGTAGTGTACTTCAGTTGTATAGCAGTAGCTGTACTGCATTATGGTAGTTGTAGTTCTTCAGTACTATTGCAGTGGTTGTACTGCATTATAGTAGTAGTATCACTTCAGTACCATTGCAGTAGTTGTACTGTAGTAGTAATTCAGTTGAATTGCAGTAATTGTACTGCATTTGTACTGTTGTAGTACTTTAGTTGTATTGCAGTAGATGTACAGCAGTTGGTTGAATTGTAGTACTTCAGTTGTATTGCCGTAAGAGCATGTCAGATCTGTCTGTTTCTGCCCTGCTATCTTTGAAAATGTCCAAAACTGCATGTGGATCCACCTCTCACCTTTGACTGTGCAACCAGTGAATCCAACAGTTTGCCTTGTTCATTTGCAGCAAGGATTATGCACACAAGAATGTTTCTTGACATTTTATTCTACTCAAATCTCCCAGATTTTGTTTGATTGATTTCTTTCAATGAACCATTAAAAACTAAAAATTATTTTGTCAGTTTTTAGACTTTGTACTGAAGAGGAGAACTCAAAATATTTTTTATGAGGGGCTTTAGTATTAATTTTAGCCTCACCTGTAATTTGGTCTGCACAGAGCTGCACTGTCTGAGCTAAGGCCTCTAGAGCCTGAGCCGCCAGATCTAAAGCCTGAGTGTTCAAATCCAGATTAAAACCTGAACCACTAGGATTCAGAGCTGCCTCCAAATTCAGAGCCAAAGCTTCTTGATCCAGAGCCGCCTGACCCAGAAGCACCTAACCCAAAGCCTAGGGTTTCCTTGGACCCTGTTCTGTCCAACACCAAATATTAATGGATTAATGTTGTGTTGTTAATTTAGTAACTATTAATATAATCATGGGCAGCTCAGCAGTTAGCACTGTAGCAAGAAGGTTGCTGGTTTAAATCCTGGATGGGCCAGTTGGCTTTTCTGGGTGGAGTTTGCATATTCTCCCCATGTTCGCGTGGGATTCCTCCGAGTGCTTTGGTTTCTGATTCCACTGGCCAAAGACGTGCTGTATAGGTGAATTGGGTTAACTAAATCGCTGTAGTGATGTGTACAGTATGTGGATGACAGAGTATTTGGGTGTTTTCCAGCACAGTGCTGGGTTGTGGCTATAAGGGCATCCGCTGCTTAAAACATATGCCAGAGTAGCTGGTAGTTCATCCTCATGTGGCGACACCAGATAAATCAGAGAGTAAGCCAAACAAAAATGACTGAATTAATTAATAGATAATGTCGCCGCTATTATTATTATAAATGTCTGTATATGACAGAAATAAAAAAATACCCTCTGTTAGGGACAGCAAGTGAAGTTTTTGAACATCTCCAGTGGTTCATTGGGTAAATTTTTAGACTTCATTTATGCAAAACTGTTTTAACTGATGTTTTAAACATTTTAATGTGGTGCTTAAACTTTTTTAAATAAAAGAAGATGTTCATTTGGTGATCTTACAGGCTGACATTCCATGCACGATGCTGAATCTTTTGTAGTACATGCCAATCTTTTCTATCAACCTGAACCTCTAAGTCATTATACTACTATACATTATACTACTAACTCATTATACTATCTAATAAACATTTATTGATGTTTTTTCATACAGTAGCGGTCAACAGAATGTATAGGCTATAAAATATAGGTATACAAAATAAAGTGTAATCAAATAAGAAACCAATTCAGGCTTCTCACTCCTCTGCTGCCACAATAGATTACACATGTGGTGAAGAGCTTAGCCTGTTAGTTTACATCTTGATCAAAGAACCCATTTTGAACCACTAAAAGCTGACATTTGGCAGGATGCCAGTTTACCCCTTTAGATATTCCAGAGAAACAGACAGTGGGTCTCATTTACTAATAATTGCATACGTTTTTTGTATTTACATGCACATGTGAACTTCTGATGAAAACTTTTCCACCTAATTGACCATTGACAACACCCAATTGTTTGTTCTTAAACTTGTTCTTCATTTAATGAATTTGGAGTGTTTTAAATGAGCCGCTGCACAGTGACACTTGTCTCGAGAAAACTTTTAAGACAAATTATGAATTAAAAAGCCACAATTATGACACCTGAAACCAAAGAAAAAATATTTAAACAGTAGTTAAAGTTTTGATGTTGGACGTGGAACACACTTTCAGTTTTAAAAATGCAAGTTGCAATGGACTGCATTGTTGTTGACTTTAGAAAAGACGCTTCAAAAGAGCAGAGTGCTGCGCTTTTTATGATGATTGTCAACCACTGTAACAGATGCTCACATGCTTTTTCTGCACATAGTTAATTTTTTTCAACTGCAGGTGCACAGATCACTCCGCAGAAGTACGAGGCACAGCAGGTGATTAGAACGTGAGATGCATAAGGGACACATAAACAGCACGCAAAACACTTGAAATGCAAAAAATGCATTTAGTGTGACCAGGGCTTGAGCAGCCATTCATTAATCTCAGGAAACATTTCTGTAAACTCTACAAACATGGTGAGACACGGTAATCATCCTTTATATAATGATAGAGTAGGCAATTGTTGTTTGGACCGATAATACCCTCCTAAGACCCTAGTTTTGGTTTGACTTGCGTTCTTTATTTTTTATAGCTATTTGGAGTCAGGAGGAACCAATAACTAGATATTATCTTTGAACATAAAGCTGAAAAAAATGTGGACACTGTATCAGAAAAAAAAAACAAGACATCATTGTTTAACAAAGTGCAAATCTCTTTTATTTATAACCTGACTGATGATCATGTTTTATTGTACTTTGGCCAGGTAGTGGGGATTTAGAATTGATATTAAATTATACAAATTTACAAAAAATAAAAGAATAAACCGACTACGCCACCTGGTATAAAGGAACCAGAGACCCAAAACTTCAACAAAAGGCTACCCAGGTTCAGTGAGACAGAGACCAGGACTCAGAATCAGCGCAATGTAACAATCTTTATTTTTGCAACGTCATAAATGGACACCACAATTAAAATAGTTCAATACTCACAGAAAGAGAGTTTCTAGGACATATAGGCTGCCCGTCCCCCCTTCTGCAGAGCCAGAGTGCCCGCCGCTACCTATTCATAGCACTGAAACACCCATGAAACTTTACACTACAAAAAAGAAAAGTAAATCACAGCACAACAACAAAATCACCCAATGTGGACAACTCCAGTTCAGCAAACCCTCCACCATCATACAGATAGTGGAAATGCAAAATTACATGGGTTTCCGCTCTGGAACAAGAAGGAAAACAGCATCAATACTAAAAACTGAATAACGAGCACGCACACTCATACACACACACACAAACACACACACACACACACGCACACGCACACACACACACACACACAGTTAAAAATTCACCCTCAATAACAAAAAACAAACCAAAAATAAACTCCCACAATATCATAGAAACAAGCTAGCAGTTTAAATGATAAAAATAAACACTTGTTGCTCGTTAGCTCCACCTATAGTACGAGCGCGGGAAACAACATCAATAAAAGGTATACACTTACATACACTGAACCCTCAAAGTGTCGGCTGCATCCTATTAAAAACAACAAAAAGCAACCCACACAGCATCACAACAAAGTATAAACGAAGAAATAAATAAGAAATTATATATATACATAAATAAAGTAAGACAAAAAAGAGTAGACAAATATTAACAAGTAAATACAAACAAAACAATGCCCAGAAAACTCAACTAAAGAAAAACTCACTTCATGTTGGCCCCGCCCCTGATGCTGGAGCCGCGACAGAGGTGTTGCAAAATAAACAAATCATTCAGCTGTCGGCTGACACAGCATCTTCACCAAAAGAGACAGTTAAACAGTAACAGTTTCAAGCATGTGCATGAAGTGAATTTATTTTCTTTTTAATGCTGAAACAAATGTCTAGCAACTCATGTCTCATATAGAAATTACATTTAACAGTAAAGAACAAAAAACAGTAACAACTAATCAGAGTAAAATCATATTTCAGAAAATTGTGTGTGTGCATGCATGTATGTATAATTAGGTAGGGATGAAACTGAGGGAGAGGGTGAACTATCATTGTTTTGGAGTTGTTTAGCATGTGATTGAACTTTTTCCTATTCCAGAAGTGGCAGAAGATTTCAGGCTGTGTGTGCTCGGAACTGCTTCCAGTCTTCAGTCATGAGCTTTGAATGACGCAAGTTCAAAGGTTTTGGCTCAGATATCATGTGCAGGACATCAGACTTAAGGTAGAATAGGAGGTCTGGCCGATGAGGCCAGGGGAAAGCATTCCTTCTGCCCCGCTATTGCATGCAGCTTAGTTTCACCTCTTCACCCACCACCTTGATGACCTGTCCCACAAAAGGCTTACTTTCATATCTGACCACAATGAACTTGCCTTACAGGTCTTGCAGACAGTTAGTAGATGTTGAGGGAACATTCTCTGATACATTGCGGAAATCTACTGTAGATGGATCATAGCACTTGCGGATACCAGGTCTTGCACAGAAACATGAAATTTCCCTCCACTGAATTGAAGCTGGTTCTTTAGAGGTTACTTGATGAATTTTGAGTGTACCTTTCACAGCTGGGACATTTTTTGGTACAGATTCATCATACTTTACAATGTCTTCCTCTGATATCCAGTAGTATTTGATGGTAGAGTCTTGGTCCTTCAAGAATTTGTAAAGTTCTACAGCTGTTTGCAAGTCAGTGCCTCTTTTTACTGCTGTGTCTGCAATGCGCTTTACAGCCCCACCTACTCCATCAGGAGGTCCTTTTCCATGTGACTTCTCACTGAAGTTCCAAGTGACTTTTTTGAATCCAGACCAAAAGGAGCTGTGCTGAGGAGATACAAGTTTTTCTTGTTTCTGTATTGGGTCACTGGTCCATCACTGATAATATGTAGGGTACTAGACATTGTGTTACATTTACCTATGACATCCTTTAATACAGCCTCCAAGTGAGCCCATACAGCACGTTCATCATGTCAGAGAGAAGGAGAGATAGTGGCATAGGAGAAGGATGATGAGGCCATATACACCCCACAGGTGTAAATTGTAATCTGCCACAGAAGTGGAAAGCCTGAATTTCACTGCTGAGCTTACAGCCATAGTTCTCAGAGAAGTCTACATGAATGCAGACTTCATCTTCACGTAGCGTTTCTTTCCGCTCTCTGATTGTTTTGGCTTGGTAAAGCCAGTTGAAATGGTGCTTAGCTAGAGTGTCTAACAGCTTCTTGTTAAGCAAAGCCAACAGATCCTTATACTTTTCAGTTTTTGTGACTTTGGCAAAGTTAGCAAATTTTTTCTCTTCTTCAGATGTTACTACTCTGGACCACTGCTGCCATGTTATTTCAGTGTCCTCCAGAGGTCCTACAAACTCAATCTCATTGTAACAGCAGTTTGCACAGGTACGATACATACATTGATTGTTGTTAGTATTGCATGCAATGACTACTAGCAACTCTGAAATACTGTTTGTGAGAAGAATGCCTTTCTGGTGCAATTTGTCCACAAGCAGCTTGACATTTTCATGGTCTATACAAGCACATGTATTCTACAGCTGTTTGCAAGTCAGTGCCTCTTTTTACTGCTGTGTCTGCAATGCGCTTTACAGCCCCACCTGTAAAGCCCCTGGGGCAGCCTGCTGGGGTCACAGACCCTTCAGCTGGAGAACAAGGGGCAGCAAAGAGCCCAAACTGACACTCAGGGAGAGTGGCAGGCCCCTGCGGCAGCCCACTGAGGTCACAGACCCTTTTCATGGTCTATACAAGCACATGTATTTCTGTCAGTGTCTTTTGCCTATGTTACATAAAAGGGCAGGATCTCACAAATTGTCTATATGACAATTTCAAGTGTTTATTAACTGTTGCATTGTACTGTGTATGGAGCTCTTTCAGTGAGTGAAGTACCCTCTCTTGCTGCTTGATTTCATTTTTCATCACTGTATCTTTTCTACCTGATAACATGGGACTATTCTCATCCCTACAAAGAAAGTTGACCACTTCCTGTCTTCTTACTCTTGAGGTTTGCATTTTTTTCTTTGTTTGCTATTTTCCCTTACAGTTTTCTGTTTGTTCTTTTGCCACTCTAGTATCTTCTTCATGTTTTGTGTATTTTGTTTTGCTATTTGGAGCTGCCTTTTAATTTTACGAAGTTAAGACCTCAGCTTTTCCCTTTCTTTGAGCAGTGAGCTATATTTATTCCGTCTTCCTTTTTCTTTGCTTGTTGGGGTTGAGGATACTTGCAGGCTCTCTAAACTTGGCTGCTCATAGTCATGATCATCAAGGTGATTATGCATGGGCTCAGGATTTTCGAGAAGCAGAATTTCCTCACTTGCTGATGTGTCCATAGATGGGGGTGTTAAGTTGAGAACATCATTAAGCACTCTTTTGTTTTTTCTGTAATTTCTCTGATACTCCTACCACTTTTGTCACATCTTCTCCTACTTTGTTTTGGAAAGCTTGGCTACTGGAACATGCTTTGTCTTTCCCTCTCTTTTTCTCTTTTGATAACTAAAAATACAATAAAATACAATTAGCCTACAGAGCTTTAAAACCATCTTTATACAGTTGAAGTCAGATTTATTAGCCCCCCTGTTTATTTTTTTCCTAATTTCTGTTTAACAGAGAGGAGTTTTTTTCAACACATTTTTAAACATAATAGTGTTAATAATGCATTTCTAAGAACAGATTTATTTTATCTTTGCCATGATGACAGTAAATAATACTTTACTAATTATTTTTCAAGACACTTCTATACGGCTTAAAGTGACATTTAAAGGCTTAACTTCTTAATTAGGTTAACTAGGCAGGTTAGGGTAATTAGGCAAGTAATCGTACAATGATGGTTTGTTCTGTAGTCAATCAAAAACAAATTTAGCTTAAAGGGGCTAATAATTTTGACTTTAAAATGGTTTTTAAAAAATTAAAAACTGCATTTATTCTAGCCGAAATAAAACAAATAAGACTTTCTCTGGAAGAAAAAATATTATCAGACATGCAGTGAAAATTTCCTTGCTCTGTGAAACATAATTTGGGAAATATTTAAAAAAGAATAAAAAATTAAAAAGGGGGGGTGGGGGGGTGGCTAATAATTCTGACTTCAACTGTACCTATATTACCACCTTGTCATGTGATTTCTATTGGTTAACCTTTCAAAACACCTAAACCACTGCATCCCTCTTTAACCTGCTCTTTGACATTAACCTGACTTTTCTTACACAGGGTACTGTATCTCTCTCTCTCTCTCTCTCTCTCTCTCTCTCTCTCTCTCTCTCTCTCTCTCTCTCTCTCTCTCTCTGTGTGTGTGTGTGTGTGTGTGTGTGTGTGTGTGTGTGTGTGTGTGTGTGTGTGTGTGTGTGTGTGTGTGTGTGTGTGCGTGCGTGCGAGTGAGTGAGTGAGTGTGTAAACTACCTTTCACGTCTTTTGGGAAGATAACTAGCCCTTGCAACAGGATCAGCGTTCACTTGTGCTCTGTGACAAGCCACTTTTTCCTTTCTTGAAAGTGGCATCTATTTGGCAAAAAGAGGCATGGTTATATTGTAATAATTATAAAATATCAGAAATTGTATTATATTTTAAAGAAGTAAAGGGTAAAAACCGCCTAGGTTGTGTGGCAGAATTATTTGATCCTATGTTTACAGAGCTTTAATCATAAATTTGTGGATTTAGCACTGCTTTTAAATAAAATGCAACATTGGAAACTTAAAAATAGTTCAAAATAGAATATTAGTATATATTGCATCTTTAATCAGCATTATAAACTAGTAATACTTGACTAAATTATAAAGACTCATAATAGGAGTCAAATAGTGTAACCAGTTACACCACATGACATTTCAGTTTAAAATCAGTTTTGACAGGCATTATCATACATTTGTGGGAATATTTCAAATGTAATTTTTAAACTTAATACTTTTTTTTTTGTGCATAATAATCAATTATCAGTTTATTCCTGGGGTCTTACTATTTGACGTGTATAACAATTTTAGAGAGAGTTACTAACCTTTACATGCAGCAGTTAGCCTCATCAGGTGTCCTTCTCTTTGATACAATTTCTTGTCACGTGGTCTTCTGCACAATTGTAACAAAATGGCTCCTTGTATGGTGGTTACACCACCTTGACACTTTAGGAATTTGACTTGACTGACAAAATTTCCCAAATAAATTTTAATATTCAGAAGCTCAATTTACCTTAAATTACTGTTAAATAAATCCAACGTAAGATTATGACAAACTATCTGATATGGTGTTTAATTAGGAATTTTATCTTTTGGCTCCAAGATCAACTATTTGATATGAAGTTTTTATAGTTACTCCACAATGACATTTTACCAATAATTTCCCAAATAGTTTATTAAAATGGATAAAAAAAAATGGACCTGGTCCAAAAAAAAAAAGAAAAAAAAAAGGAGAACATATCCTACTAATTTGATAATTTATTTTAAAATTGTTATTATTTTGAATTGAATTAAATCACATGGACAGTAAAAACCAGCGTCACGTCGTTGACCCATATATATATATATTTATCAACAAATGCAGCCCAACTATTAACAGTAATGCTCACTAGCAAACAGCTGCAACCTTTCCACAGACCAAACGACACACCGGGACAACATCAGCCGAGGTTTCCCCTGACCTATGCTTTAGAGCTCAATGCAACACTGTTTTATACCCTTCAAAATTCATAAAGTAGCTACTTTTTTCAGCGAATTTTATTTGTATACAGTATACAGTACATAAAATATCAATTACATTGTCAATGGAAAAAAGGTTACAAAGAGAGTAAGAAATAAATAAAATTATTATACTATTATTTATAATAATTATATATATAAATAATAATTATTATTATAAATTTTATTTATTTTCTTTGTAAATTCTCTATCCACAAATGTAAATGTATCACTTCCAAACCATACCTTCCTGATTTTTCAAAGAATTTGGTCATTATTTAAATACAATTTCATTATCTAAAAATAAGTAGAACTATGTCATTTTGTGGCCTGGCCTGAACATAGTGGCAGGAAATATCGATCTGCCCCATCGGGTCTAAATTGGAGTTATTTTCCCAAACGATGCATTGTACTATGATAGTTCAGCCATGAGTTGTTTGGGAAATGCACCCCTGGTGTGTTCTCCACCATCTTGAAATATCCATGCAAAGTGTTTTTCCTCTTAGACACCACCAGATAATGGTCAGCTTGTCCACATTTGTGTACAATATGTTGTAGTTACACAGAATTAAGATTTATTAATGACACATGCTTCTACCAAAATATAATAAGACAACTGTTTTAATCAACTTAACAGGTGAAAACAGAAGCTCTTTGCTGTTGGTTTGTGGACAGTTATGGCTAAGAAGAAGGAGCTCAGTGAGAATCTGCACCAGCACATTGTGGCTGTTCACATGTCAGGCTTTAAGACCATATCTAAATGTTTTAAGTTCCAGTGGCTTCGGTGTAAGTATTATTAAAAAATATAAGATATTCCACACTGTGAAAAATCTCAGCGGATATGGTCGGAAACCAAAAGTAACACCTGTGCTGGCCAGGAGATAAAAAGAGAATCCAAGGATCACCACCAAGGCCATTCTGATGAATCTGGGCTCTGCTGGTGGCAACATCTTAAGGCAGACAGTCCAACGTACATTGCACACCGCTGGGTTTCACGGATATACATTTATTTTTATACATTTCTTAACATGCGTATGAATAAAATCTATTAAATGAGACCATTTGAATCAAATATTAGCAAAATGGTCATATGTACACAACCATCATTACGTGTAAGCTATGAAGATATGTTTGTACAACACAATACAGGTGGTATACAACTAATTATAATCAAATGACAATATTTACAAAAATATAGCTTTAGTAAAAATAGGGCACTTATGGACATATATTTCAACGTTTAAATCAGTCCCAGAATTAATCTGCATGTGCATTACTTTCAATCGCACGCTGAGAGAAACCAAAAGTACCCCGGATATATAGTACAATCCTTTAAATGTCTTGTAGGTGGGGGGTCAAAACCACAAGTGGATATATGCGACTGCACAACAATGACAGTGATTTAAAAATATATGTTTTGGGGGGCCGAATCTTATATTTTTGACGTCAGTTTTATTTTGTGTTTTGTAAATAGATTACGTGTTTTGATAATCCTTGTTTCTTGAGTATTACTGAGAAAAATTAAAAAGTATATTATATCCAAAAAGTATATAATTTTTTACATTTTTAACATTATGTAATTTTTGACTGGTTAGATCACTCATTTTTGTTTATATAAAAATGTCACATTCCACTGGCATATGACAAGGGAGCATATTTTGCATGTAAGCCATTCAAATAGACTTAATAATTTGTGAAAATATAAATAAATATTTGTGCCATGTCAACATATCCTTCAAAATAAAACAGTAGCTTACCTCCAAATCTTATGTCAATTTGCTTTGCTCAGTACCACCTGTTGCACTGTTTGGTTTTGTGCTGGTGTTGAACTCCATCACCTGATAAAATAATATATGACAAAGCATGTTTAAGTTCCCTCAGAGCAGGCCATATGCCATTGTGTGCTTCCTGGAATATTATATTTTTTGTGCCTCTATTATTTCAAGGGGAAAAAAGGAAAGGAAAAATACAAGCCCACCACTGATCACAAAAACAAATAACAAATATTGTATGTCTATATAGTTGTATGTTTATCATGTGAACGTGCTACCCACTGCGCCACTGCATCGCCCTCCTTTGCATTAAGTTACAAACAAAAAATACAATGCAACATCTATGGTGCAGGACATCAAATTTAACACTATTCTCTCTTCTGACTAAAGTTATCAGTCTCACACTACTTTTCTCCTTTTTCTGAAAAAGTTCCTTTTTTCCAGTTACTGAACAACATCATGGAATTTTACTTTTATTATTTCAGCAAAAAGGACCGTAAAAATACTTGTTGTACTCACTCATTTATCCAACTATGATGACTTCCACTACTCAGAATCCAACCCAGTAGGAAACACCCATACTCTCACATTCACACACACTCATACACTATGGTCAAATTAGTCCATCCTATTCACTTATAGTGCATGTCTTTGGACTGTGGGGGAAACTGGAGCACCCGAAAGAAACCCACACGAACACAGGGAGAACATGCAAACTCTACACAGAAATGCCAACTGACCCCGTGACCTTCTTGCTATGAGGCAACAGTACTAACCACTGAGCCACCTTGCCACCACAATTAGCTTTTATCACATCAAAACAAATGAACTGACAAGGTTAAACAGGAGCACCGACTTGATATGTAAAGTAATGCACAGCAGCTGAATGCTGAAACCTAAAGAATGGGTTTTTAACTACATTGGTTCGAACTGTAGTTTTGCTGAATGACTAGAAAGTCATCAGTATGATGGTGAAAAACTGTACATTTCTAGTGAAACCATCCTTCTGCATTCTTTTACCAAAAATGGAAATAAGGGCAGCAATAATAGCTAAAAATGTGGGAGAGCATTGCTATTATGTGACTGTATGGTATTGCAATATGGAGCAATTAAGTGTTAAGTTAAATCGAAAGTAAGTCACAAAATTGTTGAAAATGAAATGATTTAATGACAATAATTCTCTATGGTTACAACTGAATTAGTTACAAATTACTGTATAAAATGATAAAACATGAAATTATAAAAACATATGATTACCCAGCTTAAATGTAAAATAAAGTTACCTGAGAGAGAGAGTGAGAGACAGGGGAGGGAGAAAAAGAGACAAAGAGCAGTGAGTAGGCCTCAAAGAGAGCCTGATCGAGGTAGGCAGATTAATGGCCATATGAAAAATGGGCTTTAATTTAGAAATGAAATACGGTATGGATTCTCCTGTACCAGAGTCAATAAGCACTTGACATTCATGATCGTCAGAGTTCCAACACCGTTTAACTGATTACAAACTGGCAGCAGAAGAGGGTTTGTCCAAAATGCCAGTAATGTCTTACCTACTGACAGGCTCAGGTTCCTTACTGGACACAAAGCCACTATGTGTCCCGCTCGTCCACAGGCAGAGACCTTTGGATCGGCGACGACATTTCTCCTTAACTGAGAGTTGGGATCTGCCCATCTGTATGGGCTCAGGCTCGAAGGTGGTATGTCCGCCACTGGCAGAAGTGAAGAAAAAAGTTTGTGCATTGAGACACATTGTGTGAGTGGCGTCCTGCGTTGCAGCCTAGTGTCCACTCGGATGGCCAAATCGATGAGACCGTCTAAAGTTTTCGCCAACTCCAGAGCAAAAGTTTTGTAAAGTGAACACTTGGCTAAAAATGAGTGGCATAACTTAAGGCTTGCCGGAGAAGAAAGCCGGTGGTGGAAGATGAGGTTCAACGGCTCGGGTGCTTTGATCTGGCGCTGGAATTACTGGTGGAGTGGAAGCGGGCGCTTGGAGGATGACATCAGACTTCAGTCTCTGTAACTGTGTGGTGACTTCGAAAACCTGGGTTACCAATGCTTGGATGGCTTGACCAGTGCATGTGTTACCAGCCTCAGACAGTGAAGTATGAGAGCCAGTAACTGTAAGAAAGATGCAATACACACAGATTAGGATCTGCTGCGTTCTGGCGCTTTCTTTAATAGCTTTGCCCTTTGACCAGAACAAACTTCCTCATTGCGCTAGTGTAATGCGCCCTCCACAGACATCTTACTGAACACACTTCAGTTCATATAACAGAACACATTTATTATTGAGGTCTTTTCAAATATAAAACTAATTTTTACAGTCATTAACTGGTAATAAAAGGTTCCTGTGTAGTACACGAATTGTCTTGTTACCCATCTCTGGCTGAATCCGATACACAGGCCCCTCTCTGATTCTGTCCACCACTCTGTGCACTGATCTTTCCCAGTATGGACGAAGCTTCCCTGGATCTCCTCTCTCAGATAAATTTCGTACAAGGACCCGATCACCTGGCAGGAGAGGTATTCCTTTCACCTTTTTGTCATATTGCTGTTTCCCTTTTGCAGATGATTTTTGGCTATTTTCAGATGCTATTTTATAAGCTTCTTGCATTCTGGATGCCCATTTCTGTGCAAACGTCACATGATTTTGTGCCTCTTTATCTTGTTTTAGATCAAACATCAGGTCAATTGGCAACTTGGGAGATCTTCCATAAAGTAGAAAGAATGGTGAGTATCCCGTGGCTTCATGTCTGGTACAATTATACACATGAACCAGATGAGAAAGGTGTTCTTTCCAGTCAGTTTTCTTTTCTACCTCCGGTGTACGAAGCATTTGCAACAAGGTACGGTTTAGCCTTTCGATGGGATTACTCTGCGGATGGTAGGGGGTAGTCCTTGAATGAGCAATCCCTGCCAACGTTTCCAGTGTCTGGAACAGTTTATTTTCAAATTCTCGTCCTTGATCATAGTGTAATCTCTCTGGGTAACCGAAGCATGGAATAAAATCCCGAAAGATCTTTTCTGCAGCAGTTTTCCCTGATTTATTCTTGGTTGGGTATGCTTGTGCAAAGCGTGTTAAATGATCCACAAGAACAAGTATCTATTCTTACCCTCCTTTGCTTTGCTCCAAGTGTAAATAGTCAATAGAGACCAATTTAAAGGGTGAACTTGTTGTAATCGAACCCATAGGTGCTCTTTCTGGAACATTTGGTTGTTCTGCTTGATGCAGTTGCACTTTCTAATGACATATTCCTCTATTTCTTTCTACATAAATGGCCAGTAAAATCTATCACGTGCTAAATGGGTGACCTCGTCAGCACAAATGTGACCCATGTTGTCATGAAGGTTCTTTAAGACCAGTGGTTTCATGTTTTCAGGTAGAACTAGCTGTTTCCGATTACCCGAGTGTCGATAAAGGATGCCTTCCTCTAATATTAGCTTGTTCCACTCCTGTACATGACGCCTGGTTTCTCTGGGCATAGCCTTCTTTTCTTTGCTGTTTGGGTTCCAGTTGTTTTCCTTAAGCTTGATAACCTCCCAAATACTGGTATCATCTTGTTGCGATGCTATGATATCCTCCACAGCCATTAGAGATGCCACCTGCCCTTCCAGCATTGCCTTTTCCACATCATTTGCAGAGCGGAGAGTCAGTGAGGCCACCCAGGGTACATCTTGTTCAGCCTTACTCCCTTGCCACATTGCTGACACAACTTCAGGTGGCACAACTTCAGTGTAATCACTCAGAACATCTGTGAGATTCAGGGGATACCGTGACAGTGTATCTGAGTTCTGTTTACCTGGTCTGTACTTGATATCAAAGTGGAAGTCTGATAACTCGCCGAACCATCGATGACCAACAGCATTTAATCTGGCAGTACTCAAGACATTTGTTAATGGATTGTTTTCCGTGTACACTGTAAACGTTGGGGCGTAGTACAAGTAATCCCTGAATTTGTCACAGATCACCCATTTGAGGGCTAAAAACTCAAGTTTACCAGAATGTAAATAGTAATTGTGCTCTGCTTGAGTCAATGATCTTGAGCCAAAAGCAATAACACAGGTTTTTTCTGCTTGTTGCTGGTAAAGTACAGCGCCTAAGCCCTCATTTGATGCATCGGTGTGCAACACGAATGCCAAGTCAAAATCAGGGTATGCCAGGATTGGCAGACTGGTGAGCATTCCAATGAATTTTAAAAGAACAGCTCGATGTTCAGATGTCCAGTGAATAAGGGCTTTTAATGACATTTGCGCTTTGGTTCCTTTTCTTATGTTCTGTTTACCTCGGGTGGTCTTTGCTACTTTCAAAACAGTCTCGCCCTTGGGGTTTTGCAAAAGCTCATACAGTGGCTTTGCTAGCCTTGAGAAATCCTGGGTAAAGGATCTGTAATAACTTAGAAACCCTAACAGAGTACTAACTTTACCTACTGTTTTAGGTTCTCTCTTTTCCAGTTGGCGTAGAGCATCAAGATCAATTGGGTCAATTTGAATGCCTTCTCCTGACACCATTCTACCAAGATACCTGATCTGTCTTTTGAAAATTTCACATTTCTTAGGTCGGAGTTTGATGCCATACTGTCGCATTCTGCAAAGTACTTGCCTTAGATCTTCAACATGCTCACTGAAGGTTTTCGAGTAGCAAAGGACATCATCCAGGTATGGAGAAAAACATTTGTCTCTGATACCCTCTAGCACACTCTCCATACACCTCTGAAAGGCTGCTGGGACGTTTGTTAATCCAAATGGCATACGCTTCCATTCCTAAAGCCCCCAGGGGGTGCTAAAAGCAGTCATGTGCCTTGACTCCTTTGCCATAAACCCTTGATGATAAGCACTACCTTGGTCAAGGATGGAGAACCATGTAAATCCTCCAAGGCTGTATAGCAAATCCTGTATCCTCGGTAGTGGGTGTCTATCTGGAATCGTTTTCCGGTTCAACTCCTGGAAGTCAACACATAACCGCAAGTTACTGTCCTTCTTCCGGACACAGACAACCGGTGAGGAGTATGCTGAGGATGATTTCTTTATCCATTCATGGTCAAGGAGGTTTTGGACATAATCTTTAACTTCCTTGTATAAGGGTTTTGGAATTGAATTGCAGCATTTTTGAACTGGGGTGTCATCCCTTAGATTGATCCTTAATTTCAGATTTGGGATACATCCTATATCTCCATCATCATAGGAAAAACATCAGATTCATCAAACAGCATTTTTCTAACCATCACCTGCTCTTGGCCTGAAAGGTGTTCTAAATTGACAGGGGGGTGCCACTTAACTGTTTTGTTGATGGTTACTTGACTTGCATGGCCCACACTTTCCACCTGGCAATCTTCCTTTCCAGCTTCACCAACAGGGAGGGGTAGGATTTCAGATACTGAAGTGATAATACCCAATGCTGTTCTTGGGGAAAGATAAATGTCATGTTGAGTCAAATTCAAAACAGGAATCTTTACAACTTTAGAGACACCTTTTGGCACATCAACCACGGTAGTAAATAGTTCAAGACCTTCTTGAATTGGACATTCTGGAAGTGGTTCAAATGGCAAGACTCCTCCTTCAGGCCAACCTCTAATTCTGCACTTAACAATGCAAAGTTCACCTGTTTTTATCATTAGACCTGTTTTTCCTACTTTCACTAAATGACTATCTTTTCCTCAGAATCAGTTAACTGAACTACCACATTGACTATCTTGTTGGCTACACTATGTTTTACCTTCATCGCTTCACTCAGAAGAATGGTTAGATTTTCTATGCTGTTTGGATTGTCATTATTTACTCTAATTAATTCATCAATGACATTAAAGCCAAGAAGAGGGTTGTCATTGCAGCAGTTGCTTACCAGAATTGGTACAAGAATGGCAAGGTTTTCTTTTCCATTGTTTTTTATTTCAAAGAGTACTTGAATGCATCCAACAAATGGAATAACAGAGCCATTGACTGCAGTAACGTGAAGCTGGGTGTCTGAAAGTAAGTCTTCTATAGGCTTAATGGGCACATCCGGAAGGAACTTTTCTACCCATGTCTTCCTACCATTGTTACTTGTGCCCCTGTGTCCAACAGCATTTCAGTAAGAACACCATTTAACCAACATTCAAGCATACATTTCCTGCCAATCAGTTGTGCTGCTTGTTGTTTTGATGACTGATACTTTGTCCAACTGGGTTTTGCTGTATTATGAGTGGGCACACAGTTTACATGGGACAGGCAATTTGAGATGGTCACTGGTTGTCCCGCACCAATGACCGTTTTCCATTTCCCCCCTTTGCTCCCTTCGTAAGGGAGCCAATTGCTCTGTGTCCTGGCTGGCCGCAGCAAAAACAATGGCAGCAATGCTGATTTCCTACCTGGACACACTCCTTACATCTGCCCTTGCTTGCAGGTTTGTCTGAAACTTTAACATTTCTTACAAGTACGGCAGTTTGGCTTTGAACTGCAGAAGTGGAGCTCAGCATCTTTTCAAGATTTTGAGTGAGAACAGAAACCTGAGCTGTCAGTTCCATCAAAGCAGTGCGATTTGCTCTAACTTCTCCCTCAACTCTTCTTTGTAACAGCTCATAACTTGTCTCACTATCCTCTTGTGACTGGGTGGAGTTAACTGTCAAGAGCATGTGTTTATGCACAGTGCTTAGAGGTTTCTGTCTCTCTGTCTCTTTATTTGATTGACTTTGTTACCTGTTCTAATATAAAGTCATCAGTCACTGTTTGGTCAGAGTAGTAAGGCTTGATGTCCAGTCTAATATTTGAATTTTTCTCATTTAGCCCCTGATAGAGCATATGAAGGAAAACACCCTGCACTAGTCTCTTGTCATATGCAAGGTCTGTTCCACCATGCTGTGAGGCAGAGAGTACTTTTTGTTTTAACCCCAGAAGCCTATACACAAACTGCTGTGGATTTTATTTCTCTTGCTGTTTAGCAGAGCTAAGGTCCTGAAACAGTTCAATGCTACTTCGTTCTCTCATATGTGACTTCAAGAATCGTTTCAGTTCTGCAACTGTAAGATCATCTTTGTTGGTTAACATATCTTTGAAGTTACTGGGTTTAATTATTCTTAGCACTGAGCGTATTACTTCAGATTCAGAGAATTTTTCTTTTAAACCCTCGTCAATTTGTTTGCATACACTGCTGTAACTAATGTCTGAATCAGAATCTGAAATTATACCACCATGCATTTTTAATTTTCTATGAGGCAACAATGCAGCAACATCAGTAAGTCTGACCAACCCAGAAACATGTTCTGTAAATGTTGACCCACCACCAAGATCTTTGTCATTGGTTGCAGTGTCCATGTCCAATTCCCTTTCCTTGCAGTATTTAAGTTCATCAATCTTGTCTCTGATGGTAAGCAAACAAGACATACCTTCATCTTCCAACTTTTTCAGTTGATAGCTTTTCATGTAGTCAACGATGAATTCTAAAAGTTCAGGTTCATTGGTACCAGTCACTTCAGGAATTTCAGTCTCACTTTCACTTTCCAGTGACAAGGCAAGTCTATACAGTTGTTCTTCACTGAGCAGATGGAGCTGTCATTGAATCTCCCATAGCAAACCGCGAATAGGTGCTGAAGAAGCCATCTCACCAGGAACCCCGAAAACTTGCACTCACAAAGTGGACGAAACTCACAGCATTCTCCGTAGCACAATCCAGAGGGTCACACTGAATTCCAACGTCATGCATTTAGGCTGATACCAAGATCCTGATCCTGGACGAGCCCCCAATATGTTACCAGCCTCAGACAGTGAAGTATGAGAGCCAGTAACTATAAGAAAGATGCAATACACACAGATTAGGATCTGCTGCGTTCTGGCGCTTTCTTTAATAGCTTTGCCCTTTGACCAGAACAAACTTCCTCATTGCGCTAGTGTAATGCGCCCTCTACAGGCATCTTACTGAACACACTTCAGTTCATATAACAGAACACATTCATTATTGAGGTCTTTTTAAATATAAAACTAAAAGAAAGATAAAAAAATAATTTGGGGTGCACTATTTTTGCCTAAACTTTTATATTTTACTGTTACATTTACAGTCTGTCACACATGCAACACAGAAAGAACACACAGACACATAAACGGTGACATTTAGAAGCACAGAATATGTACTCACAAAATGGTAAAGTTTATAATCTAATTAATACTTAAACCTCTTTAACATTAGTGTATGTACATGCTGAATCACTGATATGTGTTGATTTTGAGTCACAGCTCTGTTTATAAACAGTTTATTTTATTTTGAAGATCTGAGGTGAACTATCTGCAGTTGCTTTTAGTAGTATAGCAATAAATGTCAAGTGAAAAGGCATTCAAACTCACATTATTAACATTTAACTCTGAATAAAGCATATGAGGTGTACCTGAGGTGATCACTGTAAGTTTTTCCTGTTGTTCAGCTGCAAGAAATAGAAACCATCTCTAAAATAAAAATTCGAGGAGCCTTTAGGCTTGATAGTCAGGCTTGCTTCTGTTGGTTCTCAATCTGGAAACCTGCGCTTGCCTTTGTTTTGATCCAAGAACACAATACCTAGTTCAACCACTGGATGTCAAACGTGCATGCTGCACCTTTAAGCTAAAAAGCCAAAATGCAAATGAAAGTTGCTTATCATTTACTAAATTCCTAAAACTGGTTAGTTAATATCGACAACATGTAGTGCAGATCCTAAACGGATTTCCTGACTCTTTTCAACAAATAGTTTTGGTACACCCCTCCAAAACATTGAATCGGGTGGGTGTTCCAGTGATCATTGAAACATTGGGTGTTTTAAACACAGGTGTATACAATCAATCACATATACATGCAGACTGAATATCTACATGCATTTTTAAAAGAATGGGTTATATGTTAAAGCAAAGTGGAAACAAATGGAAACTACAGCACCCAGACCCAAAGTGGTAGGCAACTGAAAAATCAAAGTGCACAGAAGTGATCAACTTTCTGCATATGGCTCAATACAGACCTTCAAAATTTATTTGGCCTTGAGATTAGCTTGAAAACATTGGGGGTAGGTTAGGGGGATTATGGTGTGGGATTGTTTATCAGGGGTTGGTGTTCCCCCCCTTTTTTCACAATCAACTAAATATTTGAAGGAGTCTTATCGTTTTTCAAAACTGTCATTAATTCATTTAACAAACCTTTTGAAACCTCCTACATTAAACATAACAAACCATAGATCTGCTTACCACAGAAAACATTTAGTGCATACATTACACTTTGTTTCTTGGATGGTGCCTTTTTCTGTACAATGTGTGCAGAGCATGTGGGAAAAGCAGTGTGTAGAATTGCTTAGATTTTTTAATGGCTAGTGTTTTCTCTTCCATTTAAGCAGTATAAGGTCCATCTCCATGTGACTTTCTTATGTCTTTGAAGATGCACCTTATACAGGTCCTTTGCTGGCATCTTAAAAGGCAGAAATAAAATAAAGAAACACTTGTTTTGTGATAAAATAGCAAAACTGCAGGCAAATTCTTACATTGCATGTGAGTTGAGGTAGAAGGATTTTAATCTGCATGTAAAACAAAAAGCATAAAAAGTTGACTCCCTTTATTAATGAACAGAGCAGCTCCTCAGATGAGGGAAGCAAATGTGATGGTGACTACTACCAGTTAGACAGGGCTCATACTTCCTTCTGACAGGAAAAAAACAAAACCTAACATTTTTTTATACATAGCTCCAATAATTGTGTAATAACTTTACATTGTAAATTTACATTTTGGAAACTACACTTTATTAACTTATATACTAGTCAATATACATTATTATTTCAACAAAAAAATTAATGGCAGGAAATGTCAATGCTTGAATAGTTATACAACATACTCAAAAGGATGTTAAAGTTATGAATAATATTGCATTACAATAGTAGGAGAGAGAGTAGAATGTGTATTTAAATAAACGGTAATGCTTTCTTTTACAACCCGCAAAGTACAGCGTAAGTACAGTGAAATAACTGTGTATTTCACGGTGTGCTGATATAGGTGCAGATCTTCATTTTTGTAAAGTTTGTTTTTAGCAGTAATTTATTGCTGGGCGTCTCATCGTGATTGACAGCTGTGACAGTTTCTCAAAGCAGACTGTCTGAGCTTCGGCAGGAGACTGAAGTGTTCTTATTCGATTTTGGTGTTAATTTACCGTGATAAAATGAGTTCAGCAGTAAACTAGTTTCTGACATACAGGATCTGGTGAAACACTGTTTATTCGGTAAGGTCAGGTATTTTCTCGGGTTTTATTAGTTTGCAGATACAGGCCTAACCACCCTGATAGCAAAATACACTCGGGCCAGTTCCTGCTAGCTAGATTCTCGCCTGCCGGAGACTTACTCCTCGGCCCGACTCCGTATGCTGTACGTATTTGGGCTGGATGCCTATGAACTCACTGCCCGATTCTGGCCCGAGTCAATCTTTCAATCTGGCCCGAAAGTATGTTCGCTGCGGCCCGGAGGAGATGGCGCGATTGAATCTTCATTATATAAAACCTCACCTTTGTTAACATTATTACAACCATTTGTGTTTATATAACAGCAAACGCAGGCTATGTAAACGCAAAGTGTAGGCACTGAGTTTAACCTTTGAATAAAATGCAAACAGCATACATATATATCGAAAATATTCAAATAAAGGACAAAATAAATAATAATAAACCTGTGTTGATTGCACAAGTATTAAACAATATAAAATTGAATAAATTTTGTAGTGCACAAGAATCAAGAGTTTCAATATAAAAATAACAATAAAAGCTGCACAATAAATGACACATTGTAAACAAATTTAAGTATGATGGGGAAAATACAGGTGATCGCTATCTAGCAGTAATTCTCTTTATGGGTCTGAAATAATAATTAGGAAGACAAAACTAATGTTAGCCGATCTCCACGTTGATCTCCTGTAAGGTTATTTGAACTTGATTTACAGGACGTCTCTGCATTTTGAGTTTTGGCTTTTTATTGAGTTAATCTACTGAATTTGCTGTTATAAAATATTAATGTTCTAGAAACTGAATCTTATATAACAAATAGAGCTGTAAATGTTATATATTAATTATATACATCATTTACTGTTGGCCTTTTATTTCAAAACTCCTAATAAACATTAAAATGAATTTAAATTCCTCTTTGCCAGATAAAATGAAGGCATCAAATAAACCAAATGCAAACAGAGGCAAAAAATAATAAACAATATAATATAATAAGGAAAAAACACAATACAAGAAAAAAAAATAAACAATATAAGCGATGTTGCAGCAGCTGATAGACATCAGTTGATGCATTAATACTGCAAAGTTTTTTGTACAAATTGACGGATTGCAGGGTTGGGATGTGTAAATATCCTGTTTATATTTAGAAATCTTGCTGTATTTATCTTTTAAACGCACGATTTTTCCCGCATGGTAAATCGTTATCTATGGTGTGTAGGCTATATTTTGAGTTCTGTTGACTGCAAATTAAAAATAAAAACCTTTCTAAAAATGTATAAACAAATAGTAACAACCCTGTTATGGGAGAATATTTTTTGTGCTCATATTAGTCTAATTCAGGCTAGAGTGTATAAAAGATCGTTTATTTCTGCAGTCCAACATGTATTGTTTTTATTAAATTTATTGAACAGCTTACGTCACACAGTTTTTAAACCGTATATTATTGCGTGTTTTTAAATGTAAGTGCTTATATTTACATCAGTGAGCCTTTGCTATAGTGCAGATACCGGCGGTCAAATAAGAAGTGCAGGGGGCGTGGTTGATTTTACATGAAGCGTTTAGTTGGAAGCTCGATTCTGCGGCTCCTCCTCTGGCTCCATCAGACAGTCCTTCTGTGCATGCCCAGGCTCCATTTTCAGCAGTCTTTTGCAACAGTTTCTACCCGTCATGGAGGCGTTTTGCCCTCAAATCGTTCAATAGGAAATAGTGCTGTCACGTCGTCCATATTTTATACAGTAATTGATCTAGACTGAAGCTTTGCAGTGCTGGCAGGCTTTGCGGTTCTCACCTAAGTTGAAGCTGAAGTGCAGTAGATGATTTGCGGTTCTCACTTTAGTTGAAGCGCTGTAATGCAGTAGATTAAGGTGGCCCAGTAGTGCAAAACACAACGCACTTGTTCTGACACGCGGCTGTGCTGATGAAGTGAATCTGAAGTGAATCGCTATAATTCATTACACATACGCACTGTTTTAAAACATTTTAAACTTGTAAAACTCACTCTTGATCAAGTTTGATGATGATTGATGATCCTAGCAAACTGAACAGACCTTTTATTCCCGGTTGCTTTGCGCTCATCCTGTCTTGTTGATATGATTATATGCGTTACTACGGAGACATGTTAATGCGCGCAGCTGTTAATCAATATTGGTGGGCGAGGTGACCGCACCCTACGTCAAGTTGCGGTCGATCTGAAAACCTCTACAATTGGTTTTTATGTTGTTAAATTTGAAAAAAAAAAAGGACCGGGTGTGTTTATTTCACCCCAATATGACAGCTTATACACGATACTTACACACATGTCTGTCCAAACAGCTTTAAGTGTGGTTTATTTATAAACTCATTTCGAGAGGATCACGTGCTTATGATCAACACGGCTGGCTCCTCATTAGCTCCGTAATGTGACCCATTAGATGATTACGGAAGCATTATAAATAACCAGAGTTTTTCACTCCAGTTATCTTCGTCTTGAAGCTTCCCCCTCCTTCCACCCCTACTTCCTCCCTCTTTTTTCCGATAGGGCGACACGGTGGCCCAGTGGCTAGCACTGTTGCCTCACAGCAAGAACACCGCTGGTCTAACCTCCTATCGGGCTGATTGGTGTTTCTGTGCGGAGTTTACATGTTCTCCCCGTGTTCGCGTGGGTTTCCCCCGGGTCCCCGGTTTCCTCCCACCGTCCAAAAACATATACCATAGCAATAGATTAAACCAAATTATCACCGAAAACAACCCTTGTTTACACTTTTCATGCGGCGACAAGCAGGGGAGTTCTCGAGACCTACCTGAGCTCGAACTCCCCTCTCGCCCTTCTAACGGGAGGGAGCCCCGGGCTCGAGGATATTACGAGCTCAGGGCTCTCTCCCGGGACAGCATGCCAAATACGCTTTATTGATTATCAGCTAAGTGTGAACTCTTGAAAAGTAGATTTTTCACCATAGGTGCTCTTTAATGTTTCTGCGTTGTGAAATTAATGTTTGCTTTTCAAAATGTTTTTGTGTTTTCATCTTAATGTTTCTGCATTGTGAAATTAATGTTTGCTTTGTAAATTAAACCACAATAATAGGGATAAAACTGTTAAATTGCGTGACATGGTTCTCGAAATTTCTCTACATTCATACCTTGTTAATGCCCGTAATGCTGTAAATTCATGTAAATTGACTTTTGCAGCATAGGACGTGCATTAATTGTTATTTGTATCATTTGTGTCTTAAAAGTGTGAAAGAGAATTTGTGCTGTTCTATTCATGCGCTCTCTGGATGTATGTCTCCACCAATGTCAATAGCATTATATGTGTCTCGTAAACATTCCATGTGCAAGCATGTAGATCATACATTATAACTGAAATTTCAGACAACAGAAGAACAACAATAAAACAAATGTAGCCCTAAGTAATAGAAACTGTTAACCCCCCATCTCTATTTTTTTGTTTAACTATTTAATTTCATCTAATCCAGGAATAATGTAGTCTTCTATAACAATGCATGTGTATTCCAGAAGTATAGTGTGGTATTTATCCCTGTAAAACTTTGGTTCACCAAGAGGGGGCACCCACGTTTCTCTCTATGTGTCGGTAGCTGAATCACAAGTGTTAGATGACGAGCCAGGAGATCATAATAACGTTTAACAGCTTTTAATTGTGCACCGCAGACAGTTCACATAACTTTTACATGTTAGCTTTTCTCTCTGCCATATCACTGTTGCACATGCGCAGTAGCAGGTTTTAGAACAGCATTTAAAGCGACAGAACACATTCTACATCCTCCTTCTTTAACTGTGACGGTCTTTTCTTAACAAAGATTATTGCATAGCAAACTAAATCAAAATGTCAGTTTTTTGAGAAATGTCTCTAAAAGGTACTGAACTGAACTGAACTGAGAAATACTATAATACTTTAAACAGCACAGATTTTAAGCATTAATTAAACAGCTTTTATACAATAATTATTGTTACTCAACGATTGAGTGTTTTCTCTTTTCATCTCAGTCCATGTATTTTGGGTTTGGTTTGCAAAGACGACCAACTCTGGTCACGTAAGGAGTTTTGGGAACAACTTTTGTTGAATGTTCAATAAATGGTTTCTTCTTGGTTTCTTGTGAGGTGCAATGTTCTCTGATTTCCTCTGGAATGGGATGTTCATGTTTAGACTCAACAGAGGAGGTCTGAGCGGAAGGAAGTGACATCACACTTTGCTCCAACTGTTGTGGTGGTGGTTCTGTGACTGGGAGAATGTGTTTTCGGTTTCGTCTGTATTCTCTTCCTTCTGATTCCACAAGATATGACCTTGGTTCATCCAAGAGTTTTTTAACAAGTCCAATTCGATCATGACCTTTGGAAGTTGCCAGTCTCACTACTTCACCTTGGGAAAGTGGTCGCAGTGGTTTACTAGATTTGTCATAGTATAGCTTTTGATATTGCCTCTTCCTCGAGAGTTGTTCCTTGACTGAAACATTGTTTTTCGAGGCTGGCACAAGGGCGGATTTGCTAATTGGTAGCGTTGTTCGAGTCTGCCTAGACATTAATCTTTCTGCCGGAGAACCCAGAGTCTGGTCACGTGGAATATTTCTGATGTTGAGCAAGTTTTGAAACACATCGGATCCATCTCTTTTGGATTTCTCCATTAATTGTTTTGCACTTTGCACTGCCCTCTCAGCTAGCCCATTAGCTTGTGGATATTCTGGGCTACTGGTGATGTGTGTGAAATCCCAAGCTGCAGCGAATTCTTTAAATCGTTGACTTGTGAATTGGGTGCCGTTGTCCGAAAGGACTTTGTGTGGACTCCCATGAACAGAAAAGTGCCTTTTGAGTTTTGTGATCACTGTGCTGGAGGACATGTCCCGAAGCAAATCAATTTCAAACCATCCCGAATATGAGTCAACTAATGCAAGGTAGTGTTGACCATTCCACTCAAAGATATCTGTGGCCACTGTGGACCATGGGAGATCTGGGATGTAGTGTAAGTGAAGAGGCTCTTTTTGTTGATGGGACCTCTGACTGTTACAGATGGAGCACGACAGCACCTGATTTTCAATGTCTTTGTTCAGAGAAGGCCAGAAAACAATACCTCTTGCCCTGCGTTTAGTTGCCTCAAGGCCAGGGTGACCTCTGTGAATGATTGTGATATATTCACTACGTAGTGATTCAGGAACCACTAGCTTTTGTCCCTTCATGATTATGTCTTCATCAACTGTGAGCTCATCCCTGAAGGGAAAATACTCACGAATTTCTACAGGCAATTTTGACTGGCTATACGGCCATCCTGATTTGAGAATAGTGCAAAGGCGCTGAAGAACTGGGTCCTGTGCAGTGTGAGTGCGCAACTCATTCAGCCTGAGAGATGAAACATGCTGGACTGACATGACTTCAAAGTCAGTTGAATCATCATAGGGTTCATTTGGGCCTGTTCTAGGGGAACGTGATAGCGTGTCGGCAAGGTACATCTGCTTCCCTTTCTTGTATGTTATTGTGAAGTTGTATTTCTGCAATCTTAGCATCATACGTTGCAGTCTGGCCGGCGCTGTGTAGATGGGCTTGTTGAGGATGGTTACCAGTGGCTGGTGGTCTGTTTCGATGTGAATTTGTTTACCATAAATGTAGTCATTGAATTTTGCACATGCAAATACCACTGCCAGAAGTTCTTTTTCAATCTGTGCATAATGCACTTCTGTTTGAGTCAGTGTCCGTGACGCATATGCGACTGGAGCACCTTCCTGAAGACATGCAGCTCCTAGGCCGAACTGGGAAGCATCACAGGTGAGTGTGACAGGTTTTTGGACGTCATAGTATTTCAGGGTAGGTGGACTGGAAATCATTTGCTTTAGATTGTCAAAAGCATCCTGATGTTGTTTAAACCAGCACCATTCTGTGTTTTTACGGGTCAGCTCACGCAGGGGTGCTGAGAGCTCACTGAGATTCGGTATGAACTTCCCTAGGTAATTTATCATGCCCAGGAAACGTTGTAATGCAGTAACATTGTCTGGTGGCTGCATTTCTGTGATTGCTTTTGTCTTCTCTGGGTCTGCTTGTAGTCCCTTATTTGTGAAAATGTGGCCCACATAGCTCACTTCACTTAGACGAAATTTACACTTCTGAGGATTCAGTCTCAAGTTCACTTCACGGGCACGATTCAGCACTCTCTTTAAATTTTCGTCATGTTCCTCTTCGCCGTGTCCACCCACTATAATGTCATCCACTATGATTGCACATGGATAGCCAGCAAAGATCTGTTCCATAGCATGCTGAAAAACTTCGCTGGCTGAGTTAATACCAAAGGGCATTCGAAGAAATCTAAATCTACCAAACGGCGTACTGAATGTTGTGAGTAGAGATGACTTTTGGTCTAGTGAAATCTGCCAAAAGGAGCTCTTGGCATCTAGCACCGAAAATACAGTGGAATTCGGCATTTGCGCCGCCACTTCTTCCACTGTGCGCATAGGGTGACGTGGACGTTTCAGGAATTTATTTAGGTCTCTGGGATCAATGCACAGTCTTATTTCGTCAGAGTTTTTCTTGTGAGTGGCCACCATTGATGATACCCAGTCAGTAGGTTCCGATATAGGGCTGAGAACACCCATAGCGACCATCTTTTCTAACTCTGCTTTCACTTTGTTTTGCATCGCTGCAGGAATTCTGCGTGCTGGACGAACAACAGGTTGAGCTTCCTTGTCAAGTTTCATGCAGTATGTCACAGGAAGTTTCCCTATTTCTTCTTGGAAAAGATCTGCATACTCTGTGTTGATCTGTTGAGCAAAACCTGTTTCTTTTAGACTGACTTGGTGTACTGCTTTATTGAGAGAAATGAGGCCCATCTGAAGACAATCAGAGAGCCCAAGTAATGGCTGTACATCCCTTTGGACCACGTAGAACTGTAAAGTATAGATCTGACCATTCAGATGACAAGGTAACACAGTGGATCCAGCCGTTTGAATCTCCTCTCCACCATAAGCAACAAGCTTTACATGGCTCGACACCTGCAGATTTTCATGTTGCTTTAAGCGTTCAAATGTCTGTGAGGACATGATATTGCATGAGGCTCCTGTGTCAATTTTCAATTCAGTTGTTTTTCCATTGATTTGGACTGTGCAAGATATTGCAGGTTTCTTCAGCTGTTTTAAATCTGTTTTAGTCACATTTTGATGGTTCAGAGCAACTCCGTCTATAAAGAAGGAGTCTTCACTGCTATTGGAGGTTTTAGAAACTTCAATTTGATTCACAGTTTTTCTTAGATTTCTTGCACTGTGAACTTTAGTTGATTTACAACATTTCTGGAAGTGATTCCATTTATTGCACCTGTGGCATTGCTGGCCATATGCAGGACATCTCTCCCGTTTAGCTTCGTGGTTTCTTCCGCAATTGCTACAATTATGAATTTGCTGTGGAGCAAACTTATTCAATCTGGGCTTGGGCGTATGAAATGACTTTCTTTTTATCATTTGTTGAACACTATCCACATTTGACAGGTTTTGTTTTGGTCCAGCTAGCGTTTTGGTGTGCTGATCTGTTAGTTCATGTATCTGACATGTTTCAATAGCCTTTGCTAATGTCAACTCGTTGTCACGCAACAGCAGTTTTCTCATTCCATCATTAAGTATTCCGCACACTAGTCGGTCCCTTATCAATTCTTCCTGCAAATCTCCAAACCTGCAACTCTGTGCTTTGTTTCGTAAGTCACTCACGTATGCCTCAATAGTTTCACCAGGCTTTTGATTTCTTGAATTGAATTTATGTCTCTCCATTGTTATGTTTGTTTGTGGACTGCAAAGTTCTCGAAACTTGCGTTTTAGACACTCCGGGTCTTCGCGTGATTCTGCCGGTGTGTGTATTCGTCGGTCATCACCCTGACCCGTGTATACCGCGGGTGCATAAACAAACGTTCGTTCGCGCTCGATGGCTTCCGAGCCGGCCAGGTTAAGCAGTATGAATGCTTTTGTGCAAGGCTCTTTCTCTGAGTGTGCCGCGGCTATGAATATATCAAATTCCTGTTCAAAAACACGCCAATTTTCGGCGATATTGCCATCGAAGACCAGCGGATCGGGTCTGCGGAAACCTTCGGCCATAGTTTTTTTTTTTTTTTTTTTCTGCTACGCTCTTAGACGGCTTACTGTGTCGAAGCACGATGGACGAGCCTTTTTTTTTTTTCCGCCGTCATCAGAATTTCGTGCAGACCACTTCTGACACCATGTTAGATGACGAGCCAGGAGATCATAATAACGTTTAACAGCTTTTAATTGTGCACCGCAGACAGTTCACATAACTTTTACATGTTAGCTTTTCTCTCTGCCATATCACTGTTGCACATGCGCAGTAGCAGGTTTTAGAACAGCATTTAAAGCGACAGAACACATTCTACAACAAGGAAGCAGTAGTCAGTGTATGGTTAGCTGTATGGCAGACACATCAAGAGTGCTCCTTAAACAAACGGTGTTTCCCTGTGTGTTTCAACAGGTAGTATAATAATATTTACAGTAATGATACACTGAAACATGTATTGTTTATATGGAGATGAATTTATGTCCTGAGATATTAAATTAGTTACGTTTGACCGTGATTTAATGGTGCCAAAATGGCGGAAGTGTTAATAACTACTAGCTTTCAATGTGAGCAGTGAGAAGTGAATATAAACAGGCATATAACTAATACTCAGTAAAAATGAGACACAATGATTAAACTTTTCGTGATCTTTATCAATATGGTTGTGTATAGTGATGTGCAGTGAGTTAAAACACAAGTGTGATTACAAAATAACACGATTAGAGCTTGTTTAGAATTAACTGTTAACCATTACATTGAAAGAGACATTCAGAAAATATGGTTAAGAACAATTTCAATTAGATTTAGCAGTAAAGTGTTTTATTTATTTATTTAGTGAGATTTTATATTAAAACATTAAAATTCTGTTAAAATATAATTCATTAAAGAGCCCATATTATAGATGAAATAGGGTCATATTTAGGTTGTAAGGGTCTCCAACAACAGTCTAATATGCATGCAAGGTCAAACAACACTTTGATGGTCTTATAATCTGCATTTATTTTTACCTAATTATCCCAGCGACTCCCATATGAATCGTTCAGCGATTCATTTGTACCAAAACCCGTTCTCAGCGCGAAGCTAATCTGCGCTGATTGGACCGATGACAGCCTGCTGCGATTGGTCGACGACACTGACAGGCTTCAGGGCCAGACAGAGTGAAATGCCCAGCAGATTATCAACAATATAAAAGTAGTCACAGTGTATACACGCTTCATAGTGGATTTTGGCTGCCAGTGGGTGAATGTAAATACAGACGATGAACTAGAAAATACTGACGACTAACTATTTTATCAAGCAAAAAGTCCAAGAACTGGCGAGGATATGTCCTAGCAGTCTACTTGCTCTTTTTACACACACGCACACACAGGGCCGGCGCGTCCAGAATAGAGACGGCGCGGCGGCGACACCTCCCTCCCCCTCCGCGTCCTCAGTTACATCCGCGATTACAACCCTAAGATTTCAACCGCGACACCCCCGCACCCCCCCCCCCCCCCTGTCCTCACTTTACAAACGGGTCCCTTTAATCACCCTTTGCCTAGAGCTTTACTCTATTCAGAGGAGACACACACACACACATCAACCTCCTAAGAGGAGACACTCACACAAACGACCGTCCTCAGAGGAGACACACACACACATCACACACACATAGCTGACTGTCCATAAACAAAGCGGCACGCGTCGCGTTTTCAACGTGGCTTTACACGCGATATGAGAATATAAAGAGTTAACCTGATACAGTACACGCGGTTACAAGTAACAAAACACAACTAAATGCATAATTTGCAAACTAGAGTAAATGAGGCAACAATTTTAATCGCATGTACTTACACTGGTGAAATGGGGGAAGAAACTGATTCATGATCCACTGATCCTTGTTCTGACAGTCTTTACCGATCCTTCCTTTAACAAACTGATGAAGTCTTCTTTGTAAGCAGGTAGTTTCCAGAGGCTCTCGATCTGCTCAAGGCTAGGCTATATTGCTAAGGTTTCATCTTTGGGTGAACTGTCAATAATCTCCATCTGCACAGCGTGACTTCATTCGACCGGTGTCTGTGTGTGTGTGTGTGTGTGTGACTTTTTTTCTGTTAGTGGGCGGGGCCGCAGGTTTCAAATCTCCCGGGCTTGCGCGTGCAACTACTTGTGTTTCGTGGCTGCGTCATCGCGAAACACCTAATGACTCGTTATCAAGACGACTCGTTTGAAGCACTATGAGTCGACTCTTTTATAGATGAATCAATAGTTTTAAACACTGTACACTTACAGATTTAAGCCTTAGCTGGATATTTCACTTCACTTAGAACTGTGTGACACACTACATGGAAGGGCATTTTCAAAAAGCCATAATATGGGCTCTTTAAGTGAAATTACATTTTATTGAGGTTAAAAAGTGCATTGATACAGCATTAAACAGTTATGTATGAAAGAGTTATGGGGAAATGTGACAAATAGTTATTTTGTGGTTGTTTATAGGAATTGTTTTATTCATTTGTTTACAAGTTAAAGGAGATTGTGATGCACATGTGTTTAATTTGTTTTGCTGTGCAAAAGGGATGTAACGGTGGTTGTGTTAAATAAGTCTTATATATATAACTTGAAAGAGAAAAAAAAAAATCAAATCTCAAAACTGTTTTTGATGGGATTCAAACACGGGCCGCGTGCACTGCAGTCCAACGCTCAACCGCTGGTCCACGTGGGTACTTTGTGGATTGGCTTTTTCACGGCACTTAATCCCACTCCCAGCGGACCTCAAACAAAAATATATATATATATATATAGTTATAGGTATTTTAATAAAACTTCGGGCGCCAGACAAGTTTAACTTGCCAAATAATAGAATAAAACCTGGATAGCCGCGGCAAGCAATCAACTACCATACACACAATGAAAAAGAAAATGAGAAAAGAAAGATAACAACACACACAAATCAATTGTTATATTTTAACACACAGTACAACGAAAATGTTTTCTAAACAAAAACAAATATACTTTTCATCACTGTTCAGTTTTAAAGTTTTAAAGATCTATAAACAAAATTAACACTGCTTGGGTAACAACAAAAGAAAAGAAAACAAACAAACAAACAATTCAATAATAATAATAATGTGTGGCTGATATAACAGAAACAAGAGAGAAAAAGAAATGTAAAGAAAGCCTGTGTACTGGAGTTGCAATGTGTGTGGTTTGTTTGGGTGTATGAATGAATGCAAATGAACAACTGTTACTGACCCGGACAAACAACGCCGAGCTGCACAGTTCCACCATTTCATGCGATTCCCTGAGGATCCAGCAGACCTCTCGCACACAATTGCTAGTGCAGTTTCCTGGCCATCATGTCCACAATCACTTTCACACCACAGTCTTTGTCTTCACACACTTGATCATCAAAACCAACAGCTCTCCGGCTTTGTACGTTCCTTCTCTTCTTTCTCCAAAACTTCACCACCAAACACACGGACAGAAAAAAAAAACTTCCTTTCTCCTGCCTTTCCTCCCTCTTTTATCCTCTCCTCTACTTGACCTTCCGCGTCCTCCCAACCCCGGAAGTATTGTCTGGAAGCTCCAGGAAAGGCAGGTCGGAGCAGCACCCCTTAGTGGCACTTAGAAAATAATGGGAGAGCATCTCATCTCACCTCACTCTCCCCCCAATTCATGAGAACAACCCATGTTGTTTGATGCTCACAAGGATTTACATTTTTAAAATCTTTTTTGATCCTGCAGTTGGAGGATCTTTGTGCGATTCTTTCTCCCGTGCTTCCAGCTCCTCTGCCATAGGGAAACATGGTTTGAGATTACACACATGAACATTTCTCACATCTTCACCAGTGTCTTCAAGTGATACCTGGTAGTTCACAGGACCAAGTTGCTGGATAATGCGGTATGGTCCTTTCCACTTTGGGGCTAGTTTAGCACTGAAGTGATGTTGTACACTAGAGATGGGAAAATTACGGACCCATACACGGTCTTTTTCTCTGAAGAACACGTCTCTTCTGTTCTTATCATAGCTCCTTAACTGACGTTTTTGAGCTTTTTTGTAATTTTCTTTGGCTTGCCTTTGCAACTGTGTTATTTGGTGTACAATGTCGTATGCAGTCTTGTTTGGTGAGAGATCACGTCTGTGCAGCAGTTTGTCCATGGGACTGTGGATTTTCCTACCTAGGTGGAGTTCGGCAGGCGTCATCCCAATAGATTCCTGGATTGCAGAATTAAAAGCAAAACGTAACTCTGGTAAGTATGTATCCCAGGTCTTGTGGTTGTCCTCCACGAATCCTGCAATCATGGACTTTAAAATTTTGATTCACCCTTTCCGTCATGTTGGTCTGTGGGTGATAAGCAGTAGTAAGTTTTGGAGTGATGTTCCATTTTCCACACAGCTCCATGAATAGAGAAGAGACAAACTGTGCTCCTCTGTCTGACAATATGAAATCAGGAACTCCCCACCGAGTCAACATTTCTCGTCTTAGTATGGCGGCAATGGTCTGAGCTGTGGCATGTCGCATGGGAAACAGTTCAACCCATTTGGAGAAATAGTCGACAAAAACGAGTAAGTACTCATTTTGTTTTTCAGACTTCGGCATTGGACCCATTATATCCACTCCCCACATCTCATTTGGTCGTGATGTTGTAACTTGCTGTAACTTGCCAGCAGGTTTTTGGTTGTCCCATTTAGTGACTTGACATTTTGCACATATTTATATATATTTACATATTTTTTTATGTCAATCCACATTCCTGACCAATAAGCAACATCTTGTATTCGCTTGTACGTTTTGTAAATTCCCAAGTGTCCGCTTAAGGGAGTATCATGGTACCATTCTAGTACTGTCGGTATAAGAGTAGATGAAATGACCACTTTGTAGTGAACCGTTTCGTCTGCTAGGTGGGTGATGTGATACAGTTTGTCTTCCAACACGGTGTACTGGGCTTGTTCCTGTTGCTCACTTTTGGCCAGAGCTTGAAAAATCTTCGAGATGTCTGCGTCTTGATGTTGTTTCTCCCAGATGGTTTGTGGGTTGACAGGGAAATCAGGTAGATCCTTTTCAGTGTTGTACAAGTTACAACCTGGCATGGAATGCAGACGGGACAAGGCATCAGGAGCAACATTCAGCCGTCCTTTTCTATACTCGATCACAAAATCATAGCGTTGCAAGCGCAAGGCCCATCTCATGAGTCAACTGGCTGGTTTGGTGGAATTCATTACCCATTGCAGAGCCGAATGGTCTGTAACCACTGTAAACATCCTTGGTTCCAAATAGTGCTGCCATTTGTCTAAAGCCCACACCACAGCCAGACACTCTGTCTCCATGGTGGAATAATTAACTTCTGCCTTAGTCAAGGTTCTACTGGCATAAGCAATTACTTCTTTGCCACCCTGCTCTTTACGTTTGGTCAAGACAGCCCCGAGTCCTGAGTCACTGGCATCAGTACACACAGTAAAAGGTAAGTTAAGGTCTGGATGGCCCAAGATGGGAGGTGTGGTAAGACAGAACTTCAGATTGTCAAATGCTTGCTGGCATAGTGAATCCCACCTTTCTTTTTCAGGTTATTCAGTGGTTCAGCAATGCGTGAAAAATTTGGTACAAAATGGTGATACCATCCTGCCAGACCTAAGAATCATTGAATATCCTTAAGGTTTTGTGGGACTGGGTAGGTGTGAATGACCTTGGGGTCAGCTGCAATTCCTTGGTGACTCACCACATGGCCTAAAAAGGTGATTTCAGGTAGGCAAAAGGAACATTTCTTCAGATTTAAGGTTAGACCTGCATTTTCCAGTCTCTCCAAGATGATGTGGAATCTCATGAAGATGTTGGGTCAAGGTGGGTGAGTAAATGATGATGTCGTCGATATAGACGTCCAAGTAATTCTGTCAGGACGATTTCCATTAAACGTTGGAAGGTAGCAGGAGCATTTTTCAGTCCAAAGGGCATAACATTAAAATGATATAACCCTCTAGAGGTGATGAATGCAGTCATCAACTTGCTTTTATCATCCATTGGTACCTTTCAATACCCACAGTTGAGGTCCAAGGATGAGAATGTGCATGCTCCAGAAAGGTACTCTAAAATCTCTGTGATGTTAGGTATTGGATAAGCATCACTTATTGTCAGCGCATTCAATTTTCTGTAGTCGACACAGAACCTAAGACTGTTGTCTTTTTAGGGACAAGAACTACTGGAGATGCCCATGGAGAACAAGACTGTTCGATGACACCAGCCTTTAGCATCTCCTTAATCTGCTCCTCTACTATGGCTTGTTTCATAGCACTGAGATGGTAAGCTCGTTGTTTAATGGGTATCTGATGGCGGAGGCACAAGCTATGTTCCAACATCTTAGTTCTTCCTGGTCAGTGAGTACATACATTTGGATGCGATTCAAGAATTTCCCTAAGCCATCTTTTGTCCTCTGGTGGCATGGCTGCTTTCTGGAGGGTTTCCTCAATAACAGCTTGGTCACTGGTGGAACTAAGGTAGGTTTCCTTACATACCAGCATAGGTTGAGGGGGTGGTACTGAACTGAATAAGGAGAGTTGTTTGCTACCTGTAATATTGCTCATAGGTTGAACAGGTAATCTACTGGTAGGTATGCTGGCCGGTCCAGGTTGGAAAAGTTATGTGACTTGTGGAGCATTATTGAAAATGTACTCTCCAGCTGCAACATTCAGAATAAGTCCACTCAAGTAGATATAATCCAAACCTAACACAGATGTATATGACAAGGATGGAGAGGGGAGAACCACTGCTTGCACTGCTATGTCTGTTTCTTGTAATGTAATGGTAAGATTTTTCCAACCCGATGGATTTTCAGCCTCTCCGTTGGCCAAGTATAATGATCCAGCAGTCCAAGGATGAAGGCTTTTATTGGGCTCGAGCAGCTTCCATAGCTCTTCATGGATCAGCATATAACTTGCCCCAGTGTCAAGAATAGCCTTCCCATTCCAGGTGCTGATAGTTATAGGAACAACTAACTGTTGAGGAATTTTCCATGAAGTATCTTCCCCAAACCCCCTTTTTATTTTTGAAACAAATGGAGATGCTGTAGGTGTCGTACCGGCATTATGTGTTTGGGTTGGACCTGGGTTTGGATTCTTAAATGCACGCCTGTTATTTGCAGGACAAAATGAGGGGTTGAATTGATTAGCCGGTGAGGTGAAATGGGGACAATTTCCAGGAGCATGGTGTCCTTTACACCGCCAACATTGAATTGAATGTTTCTCCACATTCCGATTTCCTGGAAGTGGAGATGGAACTGAAAGATGTTTACTCTAGAACAGGGGTGGGCAAACTTGGTCCTGGAGGGCCGGTGTCCTGCACAGTTTAGCTCCAACACTAATCAAACACACCTGAACAAGCTAATCAGTATCTGCAAGATCACTAGAAATCTATAAGCAGTTGTGTTTGATTAGAGTTGGAGCTAAACTGTGCAGGACACCGGCCCTCCAGGACCGTGTTTGCCCACCCCTGCTCTAGAAGTAAGATGTCTTTACATTTTGTGAGGTAATTTAAAGGATCAGAGTCATTACTGGGTCTTCCAAAGGTGGGAAAAGTAAGTCTCAAATAATCATTTCTGATTAGGGAAGGAGAAGGTGATGGCATACCTGGAGCAGGTAGAGGTTTAACTGTGTCAGTTAAAATGACAGGTTCTGGACTGTGTGATATGGTGGGTGGAACATGTGGTGATGTAAATGCAGATAATGTTTCTTTCACCTCCTTTAACTGAGTTTCCATCTTCTGGCTCACCTCATTTTGCCACTGTTTGGAAGAAATGCACAATCCATCCAGCTGTTGTTGAACTTGTTTTAAACCTTTTGTAAATACTTCTTGGTTGGTTTGTACACTTTGGGGAATACTTTTAAAGTCTTGCTTCCACCTGTAACTGCTGAACTAGAAAACAAACTTTAGCAAGAATGTTGGTTTCCACTTTAGTTAATTCTTCAAGAAACAGTTTCTTGGACATTTGGACACCATGGTCAAAAGCTTTCTTCATTCTTGTCAGAAACCACTTTAAGAATTTATCTATGTTGTTCCAAAATCCTATTCTTCAGGTCAGAAATTTGGGTAGTTCGCTGCGACATGCATGTTTGCACTTCCTGGGTAAGATGAGTTATGGATTTTTCTTGTTTTTGAACACAAATCACTTTGAAGTTGATGTGTGACATGTTGAATTTCTCTAGCAGGTGTGGGTAGGTCAGGAGGCAAATCTTGCTGTCCAAGGGAGGAAATTGATTCAGGTGTTGTGCACATTTGCATTGAATCAAGTGGATGTTGCCAAGCGATTGGTGGCAATGGAGTGGTACCAGAAAGAATGGAGGAGCTGAACTGCACATTGGTCCTGGTGTGTATAGGCTGAGCAATGCTGTGGGTACTGAAGTATGAGGTGGCAGAGGTCGTTACTGCCCATAAAGGAGTCTGTACATCTGGAATGTCCATATCCACACAGATAGAATGTGAGGGTGAAGCGGGGGACATCTTGTTTGGGTCTTTAGGTATGTAATGTGTATCTCAATGACTGTGATTTCTAAGTAAAGGTGTATGCAAAAAATCAGTACAATGTAATGATGTATGTTTTGTATGTTCAGAATGAAAGGGGAAAAAAGAGAGAAAAAATTTATTATAGTACATTGGTACAAAAAACAATTTCAGTTTTAAAATGGTGAACTAGTCAAAATACATATTACATTCAAAAGTCATTTAACTCAAAAGCATACATATAGCAATCAGTATTGCATTATATACATGAGAAATAACATTAGTTGTGTACTTGTAATATTATGTAGTTCACACTTTCAAATGTAATATCAGAGTTCACAAGTTTGTGTTTGTGCCAAAGTCTTTGTATGTGTCAAATTAATGTTCAAAATGTATGTTCAAAGTTCATTTCATGTCCCTGCTCAGGCGCCACTTATGTAACTTGAAAGAGAAAAAAAAAATTCAAATCTCAAAACTGTTTTGGATGGGATTTGAACACGCGCCGCTTGCACCGCAGCCCAACGCTCAACCGCTGGTCCACGTGGGTAGGCTTTTCTACGACGCCGATGGTTATAAGTATTTTAATAAAACTTCGGGTGCCATCGCAGAGAGGCTATAAGTCACTTTACAAAACCTTTTCATTCAGTGCTCCATGCTGGTGGAATGATCTTCCCATTCCCACTCAGTCTGAGGATGCACTAGTATCCTTCAAATGACAACTAAAAACTCATCTTTCCCAAGAACATTTAGTCATTTACATTTAGTCATTTAGCAGACGCTTTTATCCAAAGCGACTTACAAATGAGGACAGGAAGCAATTTACACAACTATAAGAGCAGCAGTGAACAAGCGCTATAGACAAGTTTCAGGCGTGTAAAAGTCTAAGAAGCAAAACATTAGTAGAAATTTTTTTTTTTTTT
This sequence comes from Danio aesculapii, assembly GCF_903798145.1. Classification (NCBI taxonomy): domain Eukaryota; kingdom Metazoa; phylum Chordata; class Actinopteri; order Cypriniformes; family Danionidae; genus Danio; species Danio aesculapii. Next base: position 30,991,737 of record NC_079435.1, read on the forward strand.
TTTTATATAGAGAGAGAGAGAGGGAGAGAGAGAGAAAGAGGGCTCAGTTAGTGGTATAGCCAGAGAGGCAATTGCAGATTAGGAGGAAAAGTGGAGACTAAACAGTTGCGTTTTTAGTCGTTTCTTGAAGACAGCAAGTGACTCTGCTGTTCTGATGTAGTTAGGGAGTTCATTCCACCAACTGGGCAGATTGAATGTGAGAGTTCGGGAAAGTGATTTCTTCCCTCTTTGGGATGGAACAACGAGGCGACGTTCATTCACAGAACGCAAGTTTCTGGAGGGCACATATATCTGCAGAAGTGAGAGCAGATACGAAGGAGCAGAGCTAGAGGTCACTTTGTAAGCAAACATCAGAGCTTTGAATTTGATGCGGGCAGCAACTGGAAGCCAGTGCAAACGGGTGAGTAGCGGAGTGACGTGCTCTTTTGGGTTCATCAAAGACCACTCGTGCTGCTGCGTTCTGAAGCAGCTGAAGAGGTTTGATAGAACTAGCTGGTAGCCCGGCTAGCAGAGAGTTGCAATAGTCCAGTTTGGAGAGGACAAGAGCTTGAACAATGAGTTGAGCTGTATGTTCAGATAGGAAGGGTCGGACCTTTCTGATGTTGTAGAGTGCGAATCTGCAAGATCGGGCAGTTTTAGAAATGTGGTCAGAGAAGTTCAGTTGGTCATCAATCGTAACTCCAAGGCTTTTTACCATTTTGGATGCAGTGATGGTTGCTCCATCCATCTGGATTGAAAAGTTATGGTGAAGAGTCGGGTTGGCAGAAACTTCAAGCATTTCCGTTTTCATGAGGTTAAGCTGGAGATGATGATCTTTCATCCAGAGTGAAATGTCTGACAGGCAGGCTGTAATGCGAGCTGGAACCGAGGGATCATCAGGGTGAAAAGAGAGGTATAGCTGGGTGTCATCAGCATAGCAGTGGTAGGAAAAACCATGTTTCTGGATGACTGTTCCTAAAGATGCCGTGTAGATAGAGAAGAGAAGTGGTCCAAGCACAGAGCCCTGAGGTACCCCAGTGTATAGATGCTGTAGGTTGGACACCTCTCCCCTCCACTACACCCTGAATGATCTGTCCGAGAGGTAGGAACTGAACCATTGAATAACAGTGCCTGTGACGCCCAGTGACTCAAGCGTAGATAGCAGGATCTGGTGGTTTACAGTGTCAAAAGCAGCTGATAAATCCAGCAAGATGAGGACAGATGATTTCGAGTCTGCTTTAGCCAGTCTGAGGTCCTCCACGACCGAGAGCAGGGCAGTCTCAGTTGAGTGGCCTTTCTTAAAGCCAGATTGCTTGTTGTCCATGAGGTTGTTTTGAGTAAGAAAGTCTAGGACTTGATTGAACACTACTTTCTCCAAAATCTTGGCCATGAATGGAAGCAGGGATACCGGTCGGTAGTTTTCAAGTAGCGTTTGATCCAGGTTGGGTTTCTTTAGCAGAGGGGTTACCCTAGCCTGCTTAAATGAAGTAGGGAATAGACCAGAGTCAAGAGATGTGTTAATTATGTGAGTCAGTGTTGGTATGACTGCAGGAGAAATGGCTTGCAGGAGATGAGAGGGAATGGGATCTAGCGGACAGGTGGTTGCATGGCTTGATAGCATGAGATTGGACACCTCAGACTCAGAGAGCTGGGAGAAAGAGGTGAGTGTGTGTGGTGTTGGTGGTGTATCTTGCGTGTTTGTTGTAGGTGCAGCAAATTGAGCACTGATTTTCGCAGTTTTGGTGCAAAAGAATGTAGCAAAGTCATCAGTAGTGAGTGTGGAGGATGCGGGTGGAGGAGGAGGGTGAAGGAGGGAGGAAAATGTTTTAAAAAGCAAGCGAGGATTGGTGGCACTGTTGACTTTCTGACGGAAGTATGTCTGCTTTGCAGAAGTAACCTCAGTCGAGAAAGAAGACAGAAGAGTTTGGTATGTTATGAGCTATTCAGGATTTTTAGTTTTTCGCCAGCTTCTCTCAGCAGCCCGAAGTTTTGAGCGATGCTCACGGAGAACATCAGAGAGCCAGGGTGCAGGAGGACTGGCTCGGGTTGGTCTGGATGTCAGAGGGCATAGTCTGTCTAGACATGATGTTAGCGTGGAGCAGAGTGTATCAGTTGCACTGTTTGTATCAAGTGCAGAGAGTTTGGAAGATGGAGGAAGAGAGTTAGAAACAATGGTGGATAGTCTGTTGGGTGAGAGAGAGCGTAGGTTTCTGCGAAAGGCACCTGAAGAACACCTGAAACCTGGTGAATAAACCAATACCACCTGTACAAGCACTTCGCCTTCTCTAGCACTAGATTCTCTGAGAACAAACAAGTTACTTTATATAACGAACACTTGTTGAATCGCTGAATACCTCCTCAATTGTAAGTCACTGTGGACATAAGTGTCTACTAAATGGCTAAATGTAAATGTCTTATGTGATGTAAATGTATTATGCAATTTGAACCCTATTTAACAAGCAGAGATGTATAAAGTACTAAAGACCCAGACTTGATCAAAATTACAAGTACTCTATTAAGAAGTGACTTAAGTAGAAGTAGAAGGGCTCTTTAAGCATCATTCTTAAGTGGAAGTAGTAAAGTATTCAACATTTTTTGTACTTAAGTATTGCAAGTAGTTCATTTCAAAATTTACTACTCAAGTACCGAAAGTAAAAGTACACATATTGTGTTATGTAGTTATTAAAGAAAGCAGTCAAAAGACATCATATTGTTTTGTTTATTTTAAATTTCTTTTTGTGTCAAACAGGTTTGAAAAAACAATATGAAAAGAATAGCGGATTCCCTTCCTAACTAGTGTGCACTGTGCATCAAGCAGTAAATCTTTGGAACTTGCACATTTTCTTTTTAACCTCAACTTGTTAGGGCAACTAAAAGATCTCAAAGCCCTGTAGGTCACATTCAAGTTTTTTTTTTAATGAAAAAACAAAAGTGATTAGACTAAAAACACAGAGCTTAACTTTTTGTTTTGCCTCCCCCTTTAAAGCCCTCCCCTCTCTTATCTGCTTGTGCTTTCTTTCTCCACAGCTTATTCCCTTCTTAAACTGGTGGCAGTCATATTTATGTTATGGAAGCAGACGGACAAACAAGGTAAGTATAAATGATGTTTATTCCAACAGTTGAGCAGTAAAGGATGATATATGATAAGTGAATGGAGTTCAGTGGAACTGATGATCCTTTGTGGCAGGTGGGATGACAGCCACTGAGGATGACCGAATGCACCCACCAGAGGGCTTGCGGGGAAGACAGACTGACAATACACACAACGTTGACAGGACACCGGGAACACTGGACAGACTGGAAGGAAACAGAGTAATGGTAAGTACAAAATGCTGAGATCAAAGGGGAGTGATAACCAGGAGGTGTTTCACTCAGAGTCCGCTTCGTAGGAACCTGACCGGACAATGAGTGAAGTGAGGTGTGTGCTTTTATAGTGTGCTAGAGTGATTGGGTGCAGCTGTGCGTGATTAGAAATCAGGTGAAGGTGCTCGTTGCGTGATACTGGTGGAAGAGCCTGGCCAATCCGTGACATTACCCCCCTCCCCAGGGCCCGCTCCTGAGGGCCTAAACCTCCAACGTCGTGGTGGTCTACCTCGTCCTCGAGGTGCTGGGAATTCTGGGTGATTGGAGTGGAACTCTTCCATAAGTGCGGGATCTAATATATCGGATCTGGGGACCCATGACCTCTCTTCTGGACCGTATCCTTCCCAGTTGACGAGGTATTGCAGCTGACCACCACGGCGCCGAGACAGTAGGATGTCCTTGACTTGGTAGATGGCCCCTTCTTCTAACATCAGTGGGGGAGGAGGTTCCTCTTCATGGCCAGGCTCTGTGGAGGGAATCAGAGGATCGTGAAAGGGTTTGAGAAGGGACACGTGGAATGTGGGGCGGATTCTGTACTGTGGTGGTAACTGTAACTTATATGTGACGGGGTTGACCTGTTCCAGGATGGTGAAGGGACCAACAAATCTGGGACTTAGTTTTCGGGAGGGCAGTCGCAAACGGATATCTCTAGTGGATAGCCAGACCTTCTGCCTGGAGTATAGATGGGACCTGGAATCCTCCTCTTATCGGATACCTCCTTGGTTCTGCGTACTGCCCTCTGGAGATGGTGATGAGCATCGTCCCAGACTCTCTCGCTCTCCCGGAACCAGTAATCCACTGCGGGGACATCAGATGGTGCGCCATCCCAGGGAAAGAGTGGAGGTTGGGATCCTAGGATGCACTGGAATGGCGTAAGTCCAGTGGTAGGTTGCCGCAGGGAATTCTGGGTGTATTCCACCCAGCCCAGAAACTGGCTCCAGGAGTTTTGGTGACCGTGACAGAAGGTCCTGAGGAACCGCCCCACTTCCTGAATTTTCCTCTCTGTCTGGCCGTTGGTTTGGGGGTGATAGCCAGACGAGAGGCTTACGGTCACACCTAGGAGTCTGAAGAAGGCTTTCCATAGTCTGGAGATGAATTGGGGTCCTCGGTCCGAGACTATATCTTCTGGTAACCCAAAATTTCGAAAGACATGGTTGAACAGGTTTTTGGCGGTCTCTAGGGCTGTGGGCAGACCCATCAAACGACAGAATTTTGAAAATCGATCTACAATGACTAGAATGCAGGTGTTACCTTCAGACAATGAGAGGTCTGTCATGAAGTCAACTCCTAGGTGTGACTAGGGGCGGTTCGGGATGGGCAAGGGATGGAGTTTACCAGCAGGTAGATGGCAAGGACTCTTCGACATAGCGCATTCTCTGCAGCCTTGGATATATCTCCTCACATCCCTCGCCATGTTCGGCCACCAAAAGCGTTGGGATAGCAGCGAGAGGGTGTTGTTGGCCCCGGGATGCCCTGTGCCCAGAGATGTATGGCTGGAATGAATGAGTTCTACCCGTTGATTTTCAGGGATGAAGCGTCGATTGGGGGGACAGCCCGGCGGGGTTCTGGACTCTGGAGTGGCAACTACTGTAGGAGCGGACCATTTGATGGGACAGATAGTGATCTGATCGGGAAGGATTTTGGCCGGGGTCTCAATGGTTTCAGGCTGATCGTGAATTCTGGAAAGTGCGTCTGCTCGGATATTTTTTGATCCTGGTCGATATGATATAGAGAAATGAAATCTGGAGAAGAGCAATGACCAACGGGCCTGGCGAGGACAGAGTCTTTTAGCATCTTTTAGGTATTGCAGGTTTTTATGATCTGTGATCACCTGGAACGGATGTTTGGCCCCCTCCAACCAGTGTCGCCACTCCTCCAGGGCGAGCTTGATGGCAAGAAGTTCTCTATTTCCGATGTCATAGTTCCTTTCCGCCGGGCTGAGCTTCCGGGAGAAATAGGCACATGGATGGAGTAATGAGGGAGTACCGTGGTACTGGGACAGGATGGCTCCCACTCCGGTGGTCGATGCATCCACTTTGACCACTTAAGGCAAGTCTGGATCGGGATGAGTCAAGAGTGGAGCTTGAGTGAAGGATTCTTTGAGGTTTTGGAAGGCTGCGCCGGCTTCGGGAGGCCAGGGTAGTGTTTTGGGTTTGTTTTTTAGTAGATTGGTGAGTGGAGCGGTGATGAGACTGTAATTATGGATGAAAAGTCAATAGAAATTGGTAAATCCTAGGAAACGTTGGAGTTCCTTTATGGTTTTGGGTTCTGGCCAGGAGATGACGGAAGTGACCTTCCCCTCATCCATACGAACCCCTCTCTGATCGATGTTGTACCCCAAGAACTGAACAGATGGTAAGTGGAAGGAGCATTTTTCAGCCTTGAGGTACAAATGGTGTTTCCTGAGGGTCTTCAGGACCTCCGCAATGTGGAGGCGATGTTCGGCCTCACTCCGGGAGTAAATCAGGATATCATCTATGTAGACTATGACGAAGAGATGGAGGAACTCCCGGAGGACTTCGTGGATGAAGTTTTGGAATACAGAGGGGGCGTTAACCAGACCTTAGGGCATGACCAGGTACTCGTAGTGTCCAGTAGGGTCACAAACGCAGTCTTCCACTCGTCCCCCTCACGTATTCTCACCAGGTTATAGGCGCTGCGGAGGTCCAATTTGGTGAAAATTTTGGCAGATCTGAGTTGTTCCAGGGCCGCCGGGACGAGAGGAAGGGGATAGCGGAATTTGATGGTACCTTGATTTAGGATTCGGTAGTCGATACATGGCCGCAGCCCTCCATCCTTCTTAGCCACGAAGAAGAAACTTGAGGCAGTGGGTGACGTGGATGGGCGGATATACCCCTGACTCAGAGCCTCCTGAATGTACTCCTCCATGGCCTTAGTTTCCGGAAGGGACAACGGGTAGATCCTACCTCTGGGCATAAGAGCATCTGGAAGCAGGTCTATGGCGCAGTCCCATGGCCGATGTGGAGGTAGCTGGGAAGCTCTCTTGGGGCAAAATACGTCCTCGTATGAGGAGTAGATCTTCGGGATCTGAATGGATCGTTTCTCGACTGGACTTTCAACAGACGTGACGTAGACGGTAAGGGGTCTCTGAATTTGTAAGGGTAGGTCGGGAAAACAGCTGGATCTGCATTCTTCACCTCATCTCTTTATTTCTCCTGTGCCCCAAGAGAGGATGGGATCGTGCTTCACCAGTCACGGGCGCCCTAAGATGACATCCATTGATGCACCCTCCAGAACCAGAAATTGAATCTCCTCTTTGTGGAGCAGTCCTACTTGGAGATTGACGGGTTCGCATTTACGATGGTTACGTGCCTGGGAATGGATATCGTTGGTTATGGGTTGAATCTGGTAGACGTGCGTCGAGGCTTCGGTGTTAAGCTGGAGTTGGCGACAGAGGGCGTACGAGATGAAATTTCCAGCTGACCCGGAGTCGATAAGGGTCGTGACTGAAACAGAGACAGAAGGGGTAGTTAACTAGACATTGGTGGTGAGAGGATGCATCTTTTCAATGGGAGAACTGAACACACTCACCACAGAGCGTACTGGACGAATGGGACAGTCCAGCCTGACATGTCCTTCGGCACCACAGTACATGCACAGACCCCGGGTCGGCCTCCTCTGTCGCTCAGTAATCGTGAGTCTACCAGATTCTACGATCATTGGTTCTGGTTCTAGAGGGACGGCTGGCTCTGGCGAACAGAGGAGTGCTTGGGATGCCGGTGGAGGATCATGCTGGTAGACACTCAGACGATCGGAACAGTGCAGAGAGTGTTGGATGAACTTCTCCAGTAGCCAGTAGGTGGTGAGGAGAGATCGCTCATTCCATCCACTAGCAGCGGCCAGAGTGCGGAATCGGAGAGCATAATCCTGAGTGGACATGGCTCCCTGTTTGAGATGGTATAACTGTTCTCCGGCTGCTACTTCAGCATCCGCGCGAACAAAAACCTCCTTGAAATACTTGGTGAATGACTGAATGGAATTTGTTACCGGCCCAGACTGTTGCCAGATGGTTTCAGCCCACCGAAGAGCCGGCCCAGAGAGAAGGGAGATGATGAATGCGATTTTGGACCGATCTGTGGACTATAACTCGGGTTGCATAGTGAATACCAGAGAACACTGTAAGAGAAATCCATTGCACTCCTCCGCCCCGCCAGAGTAGGGCGCTGGTCGAACCATGGGACTGGATGAGTGGGTGGACGGTGAAGAAGTGCTCGGTGCTAGTGGTGCTTCGGGAAGTGGAGTAGATGGTAGTAGCACTCTCTTCAATGAGTCCTCCAACTCCTGAAGGGGATCGTGAGTGCTCATGCTGTTGATAGTTGAAGGTCCGGTCTTCTGTTATGGAAGCAGACGGACAAACAAGGTGAGTAAGTAAAAATTATGTTTATTCCAACAGTTGAGCAGTAAAGGATGATATATGATAAGTGAATGGAGTTCGGTGGAACTGATGATCCTTTGTGGCAGGTGGGATGACAGACACTGAGGATGACCGAATGCACACACCAGAGGGCTTGCGGGGAAGACAGACTGACGATACACACAATGTTGACAGGACACCGGGAACACTGGACAGACTGGAAGGAAACAGAGTAATGGTAAGTACAAAATGCTGAGATCAAAAGGGAGTGATAACAAGGAGGTGTTTCACTCAGAGTCCGCTTCGTAGGAACGAGACCGGACAAGGAGTGAAGTGAGGTGTGTGCTTTTATAGTGTGCTAGAGTGATTGGGTGCAGCTGTGCGTGATTAGAACTCAGATGAAGGTTCTCGTTGCGTGATACTGGTGGAAGAGCCTGGCCAATCCGTGACAATTTAGGAAGTTAGAAATCTATTGTTTATCCTCAAAAGTAGTTGGTTTTCAAAATTGACTGAATTCAGTCTCGCTCTTCTAGGGCTAAAGATAATCCTGCGATAACTTGCACACAGCTGGAAAAGACTTGAGCAAGTCCATGTTATCTGCTGAACAGGACAAGTATGCATCTAGCTGTATGGCACCGTCTTGTGCCTTTGAACCCTGCAAACCAGAAAAAAAGTCGTCTTCATCAGATGAGCTGAACCTGTTGACCTCACCGGACTGCAACGAGGGGTCATCAATGCGTTGTTTGATATAGTCCATTCCTGAAATATAATAGTGTGTTATAAACAATAATAATAGTTTTAATCCATCATGATAGTAACCACATGATGACATTGTCAGTAAGAGAATGGTTTTAATGGAAACGACAACTTTATAGTTATACTAAATTCCATTTAACAAAAAGTCACAGTTTGCAGCATTTACCTTTCTGTACCTTGTACAGTATATTGTAGACAGCACCTGATTGCATGATAGGAAGTGAAACTGCCCGCAACCAAGTGCTGTCTGTAGTGTATGGCATTATTTCTTACCTATTTTGATTGTCTCATCTTCCTGTGTCCAATTTGTCTTAAATTTTGGAAGCAGAATAGCAGCGGCCCCCAGCTCTGGGTCTTCCATCATAGGGCCAAAATGATCCTCAATGCCAACCTGTAGGGCATCCACAAGTGGCTTGCAGTATTTCAGTGGTAGCTTGATCCTGTTCAGCTTGATTTTCAGGAGTTTGACGGTTGGGAGCAGCCACCCCATCTGTCATGACAGCAGCATACTCTGACAGGAATGCAAGCTCAGCTGGATTAAACCTGTGATGAAGACAAAACATATCAACAATAAGATACAAAAAACAGCATTGCTACATGATCAGATCATTATCGCTCAATGGATTGGTTCATCATTCAATTTTAATCATTCTATTCAATATTGTACAAGTAGACAATATGGACCAGAATTGAGTTTGACAGAAAGAGTGCCAAACATTTTTAAACTTACATTGGAACTTTCAAATCTGTGCAGAAAACTTTCATTGTTGCCTCTCCCTTTTCTTTCACTATCCTGAGGAGTCTCTCCACAGCCATGAACACAGAGTTCCACCTTGTTGCATTCGGAATATAAGTTCTGCGCAGGACAGGTGTAATATCAATTCAGCTCAGCTCCTATTGGGCTCTCCTTTATGCTTTTATACTGTCTTTCACACACTATCTAATCCCAACCCTATTGACTTATATGGTGTCATCTTGACAGTTTGACCATTCAGCAACCAGATGTTCCTCTTTCTGGTATCTGTGCATCTTCTCTTGACAGTTGACCTTGACAGTTGACTAGGCAAATGTTTCAGAGCACGTACACACAGCTCATACATCTCAGAGCTCTCTGCACTTTCCATACACCCATACCCGATAACAGGATGGGCTGTTCTCAGCAACCTGCAACACTTCTCTATTCTGTGCACATAATATGGCAGTTAACCCTTTAAAGCAAACGCCTTCATGTCTATATTTACTACGTATTTACTAGCAAAGCTTAATAAAATGCTTATCCTTCAGAACTCAAAACCATCATCCTCATCCAAAAATGAAGACATTGACAAACTCTACCTCCTCCTCATCTTTGTCTGCTTCTTCTTCCTCTGCCTCGTCTGCCTGAACTAGAGCACCAGCATTGTTATTTTCATCCTCACCGAAGGCTTTGATGAAGTTGGAGCCATTGTCTGTTGTTGTTCTGACTATCTTCCCTCGAATTTCATACTCTGCATGGATATCATTAAGTGCATTTGCCAGAACGTAGAAAGTGTGAGAGACTTTTAATCCTTTACATGCCAGGGCCACTGAGCACCTTTTTAAACTTTGGAGTCCACACAACGAGCCGTGACACCAATGAAACTACGGCGCCTGGCTGAACAGCAGTCAGTAGTTGTTGCGATGTGGTCACAACAGTTTTCATGGCCTCAATAATCCTGATCTTCATCTGTTTGGCAGCATCATCAATCATAGATGTGAGTGTGATTCTTGTCATTATTTTGCTATTTGGCACCAGGTCTAACACAAAGTTACGGAAAGCTTCTTGCTCTACAATGTTGAAAGGCTGAAGTGCATGGACAACATACTTCATGATTGCCTTGTCAAAAGATCTCTGGGGCATCGTGGTCCAGCTACCCATTAATGTGGGCTGCTAGATGGAGGGGGAGGGAATGGCAGTCTTCTTCTTTCGCTTTGTATATATACATTAGATTATACCCGCAACATTATAGGTGAGAGTAGTAACTGCTGTGACACTTTTATGTTTAAATTGTTTATTGTGAAAAAACAAACATTACATCTGTACAGATAGTTACATAACATTCTTTTTCTTTTTTTTTTACAAAAGAGACAAAAAAATAAAATAAAAAAATAATAACAAAAAAAAGAAAAAAAATATATATATAATAAAAAAGAGAAATATTAATAATAATAATAATGATAATAATAAAAGAGGAAAAGAAAAATAGAAACATGAGTATTAAGTGTACTGAAAATTACAACCAAATATCACAAGTAAATGTTCAGATACATTGTCAATGTTGAAAGTAAATATTTACAATTAAACGGTATAAAATGGTATTAGATAAAACAAAAAAGTTTAATTAATAAGAAACAAATTAAAAAGGGAGGGAACTCAGGAGAGTGCATCCATTGAATGGAAGGCAATACCTTAAGAGAGTTAAAGTAAGTTATAAAACATTGCCACTTTTTAAAGAAATTAGTTTTCCCAGAGCATCTAACCTTTTCCAACTTAAGAAAATGCATGGTATCTACAAGCCATTAGGATGTAGTTGGAGGCTTATTTGATTTCCAGTGAAGTAGTATACGACGCCTGGCTATTAGTGAGGTAAAGGCCAAAACATCAAGTTGTTTATAATTGAATTGGGACCAAATCTTTGGAACCCCAAAAATGGCAACATCAGGGGATGGGTTTATATTTACCTGCAACACCTTGGACATAATTGTAAAATATTTAATCCAATAATTCTGTAATAGAGGGCACATAAAGAACATATGACTCAATTTACAACTTGGTGCATGACATCTGTCACATCTGTCATCGATATTGGGAAAAATTTCAGATAGCCTGGTTTTTGAGAAATGGACTTTATGAAAGACTTTGAATTGTATCAGACTAAGCCGACCGCAAATTGTACTAGAACGTATTCTCTGCAGTGCACCAAGCCACCATTCTTCCTCAAAACATATTCCCAATTAATTTTCCCAAGATTTTTTAATTTTAGTAAGAGAACCATCATCCAAGCTCAAAATGCACCCATAGATTTTAGAAATTTGTGATTTGTGTTGCGGGTTTAGTTGCAGTAGCTCTTCCCATACCTGTAGTTTAGGTAGGGATGGGTAGCCTGAGAACAAGGTAGCAGAGCAATGTCTAGCCTGTACAAATCTAAAAAAATGGGATTCTGAAAGCTCCATTTCAGAAGAAAGTTGTGCATAGTTGCAAAAAGTGCCATCCCTATACAGGTCCTGGAAATTTCTTAAACCTTTCACATACCATTGCTTAAATACAGGATCTGCAAGGGATGGTGGAAACATGTGATTTCCCAAAAGTGGCATTAATATTGAAGTAGAGGTAAAATTAAAGTGTCTTCTGAATTGGCACCAGGTCCGAACCAAAGCAACTACTGGATTTTGTGTTAGGGAAGAAGAGGAGACATTGAAAGATAAGGGAGAAGTAAGGAGAGCCAGCAGTGAAGTAGATGCGCATGAGTTGGCTTCCAATCTGCACCAAGGCGCAGTAGATGAACTAGACCAGAATGTTAATTTATGAATATTTACGGACCAATAATAAAACATAAAATTTGGTAAAGATAGCCCACCACTTAGTTGACATTGCTGCAGCAATGATTTCCGAATTCTAGGAGATTTGCCCCCCCACAAAAAATTACTTATTATTAGATCAAGGGATTCAAAGAAATGCTTGGGTAAATACAAAGGAACACACTGAAATACAAAAAGAAATTTGGGCAAAACACTCATTTTCACAACATTAATACGACCAATCAATGATAAGGGTAAACTGCTCCATCTTTGAAAATCAGACTTGGATTGCTCCAACAAGGGGAGAAAATTTGCAGCTAGTAAAGAGGGAAATGATCTAGTTATATTAATGCTAAGATATCTGAATCCTGATGAACTGAACTTAACTGGAATATCTGATTGCGACAGATTCATAGCTAATGCATTAACTGGGAAACATTCAGTTTTATGAAAATTTATTTTATAACCGGAAAAAGAGCCAAATTGATTTAATATAGATAAAATAGTTGGAAAGCTAGGAATTGGATTAGAAATATATAATAATAGGTCATCTGCATATAAAGATAATTTAACTTCAACACCTGAACGCACTAGACCATGCAGCAAAGGGGAAGACCTAAGAGCTATTGATAGTGGCTCGATGATGTCATGTGAAGATAAAGAGACTCACACATGTTATATGTTTCTTCAACAACTTTACTCTTCTTCTCATTATAACAACAACCTCTCTAGTAACTCAGTAACTCCCCCTACTGCACTTCACAATATTAGCACTTAACATACATGACATCTTCCCCTTTTTTTTTTTTTTCAAACAGTATATGCTATACACGTGCACACGAACACAAAACTCTATTCAACTTTTTAACAGTCCCATTTACGGTGTATAAGACCACACAGCTCACAAATTAAGTCTCTGAACAGGCTTACTCACTCGGCCTGAGCGAGTCACTGTGTTTGACCGTGACTGCTGTTCATACTCTGGTACGATAGCTGTAGGATCAAAACATGTCTTTGTTACTGTGTTTGGTTCTACGATGGGAACGTCCTTCGTACGTGCACTCTCAGAGTCTGGAAAATCCTTTCTTTCAGGTTCCACTTTGTCTTGATGAGTTACTGAAGGAATCTGCTCCTGCTGGAGATGACGGCGATTCCTCCTAACCAGCCTTCCTTCGGTAGTCTTTACAACATATGACCTTGGCGTGCTGAGTGATGTTTCTGCTGGAAACAGTTCTTTCTGTGGCACCAGCTGCTTAAATGTTTCCTCACTTATCACGCATGCATCAGCTCCTGTGTCAATTTTGAATTTTAGTGATGTCTGACCGATTTTTATTTCAACTGTCCAATTTTCCTCATTTGTGTCTTCATTAACAGCCCCCAGAAACAACGAGCTCTCCATTTCTTCAGTTATTTCTCTTACTGCTTTTATTTTACACACCCTCTGCCAGTGTCCTTTTTTGTTACATTTGTTGCATGTACTTTTTGTTGCAGGGCAAATTTCGTCTTTTAAATGTGGTCTCTTACCACATCTACTGCAGCTCCGTGTGTTTCTGTAGCTGTCTGTGCTGCTCTGTGCTGCTGCACCTCTCGCTCTGTGTGTGTGAGTGTGTCTCCCCCTCCCTCTGGGTATTCCGTATGTGACTTGTTGAATAAGCTCACTCCGCATTTCACGCGATTGTAGATCCACTTGCATTGCGATGTCTTCTGACTGTCTTACATGTTGTATTGCCTCTGTTAGCGTCAACGTAGACATCAGTTGTAACTTCTGGGAAAGACTTTTGTCTCTAATCCCTACTACTAATCGGTCGCGAATGTGCTCATCTCTTCTGTCACCGAACTCACAATTTGCGGCAAGTTCGTAAAGCGAGCGAATATACGTCTCCGCTTTCTCCCCCGATTGTTGGTTTCTCTGATAAAAACATGCCCGCTCATGTATAATATTCCTTTTTGGGATAAAATACTCCTCAAACTTGGCTAGTACTACATCAAATTTGTCTCTATCCTCCTCACTTTCAAAACTGAAAGAAGCCAGTATTTTTTCCGCCTCGCTTCCCATAGCGTAGACAAGAGAACTGACCTGAACGGGACCATCATCTTTGTTTAGTTTTGTTGCGGTTCTGAAACGGCAAAACCGCTGCTTCCACTCTGGCCATTCCGATGGTTTTTCGAAAGGAAATCGCTCCGGGGGGTTAAACTTTGCCATTTTCTCTATTTGTTAAGGCAGGGTTCACGCTGTTCTAATTTAACAGCTTCTGTCACCATGTCATGTGAAGATAAAGAGACTCACACATGTTATATGTTTCTTCAACAACTTTACTCTTCTTCTCATTATAACAACAACCTCTCTAGTAACTCAGTAACTCCCCCTACTGCACTTCACAATATTAGCACTTAACATACATGACAGATGACCAAGGCAAACATTAAAGGGGAAAGTGGGCACCCTTGACGTGTGCCCCGTCCCAATTGAAAATAGCTGGATCTAATATTATTGGTATGCACACTTGCCTGAGGGGAATTATATAAAAGTTGTATCCACTTCAAAAAATTGTCCCCAATCCCAAATTTTTTAAGGACTGCAAATATAACCCCCCACTCAACGCGATCAAATGTCTTTTCAGCGTCACATGAAATCACCACTTCAGGTGTATTTAAAGAATGTTTGGAATAAATTACATTTAAGAGTGTACGAACGTTAAAAAATAACTGTCTCCCTTTGATAAAGCCTGTTTGTTCCTCAGATATAATTTTTGGAAGTATGTTTTCAAGACGAGAGGCTAATACTTTGGCCAATATTTTGGCATCTACATTTTGCAAAGAGAGAGGCCGATATGAACTACATAATTTAGGATTTTTATCCTTTTTTAAAAGGAGAATTATAGATGCTTGTGTAAGTGTTTCTGGTAAGTAACCATTCTCTAGAGATTCTATGTACACTGATAAAAGTAGGGGGGTTAATTTATTCTGAAATTTCTTAAAAAATTCTACCGGAAAGCCATCTGGCCCGGGGGCTTTATTGCAGCGCATAGTTTTAATTGCCAGATTTATTTCATTAATGTCACATCCAATAACCACATCCCCAAATGATGCGGACATGTGCGCAGACTCCAACAGGAGCCAAATTGTACAGTTACTGCTCACGATTAGGAACTATCAAACACAGTCTTAAGACCTGCAGAATATAACACTTCAAATTATTGATAATGAAAATGCACATAAATTCGGTTATTACAAAATAGGTCCTGCTTCGGCCATTACTATCGCACATATTGTATAGCAACAGCGTATATATATATATATATATATATATATATATATATATATATATATATATATATTTTTTTTTTTTTTTTTTTTTTTTTTTTAAATAATAATAATAATAATAATAATAAAAGAAAACATTGAAAATTACCCTGGTTTTACTTCTTAATTCAATAAATTTAGAATTTGCACATATGTTAAACCCTATAACAGTATCAGAAATTATGCAAACCAAACCTCGTTTCAAATTATCCAGTCCGGTACCTAGTAAGGCATATCGCTGAAATTAAAACATTAGATCACTCCGATGGCAAAGTCAAACCTAGTCACTCAAGGCAGTTCATCTGCTCTGTGGAGGCTTGATGGCATTGACATTTTCTCCAGCGAATTCCGGCGAACTAAACTGTTTCTCCACTCCGTTATAAGTAACACGTAATCTTGCTGGATGAAGAAATCCAAATTTCACTCCAGGAATAGAGCGAAGTTGCTGGCGGACACCATTAAAGGCTGATCGGGCATGTGCTGTTTTGGCAGTGAGATCTGGAAAGATAGATATTCTCATGTCACCAACACGGACCTGTTTCATCTCACATGCGCGCTTCAATACTTCAACACAGTCCGAATAATAATGCAGCCTTGCCACAATAGCTTGTGGTCGCTGCCCAGATCTGGGTTTTGGCTGCAATGTGCGATGCGATCTGTCAATTAGGATGTCCTTATCATGTTGATCCATGTCTTTAATCAGCTTGGAGACCGCCACAGCAGTAGAAAGTTGGTCTTCCGGAACACCAATAATCCTTATGTTATTCCGGCGAGATCTGGCTTCCAAATCTTCACACTTTTCTTCTAATTTTACCACAGTAGCCGAAAGAGACTCAACTTTTTCATGTAGCACATGTGATATCATCCGAACATGTGGAAAGAGACTGTTCCATATCCTTCACCGTACTTCTCAGTGTCGACATTTCAGTTTGCATCAATACCATCGTGTTAGAGAATTCCGCCTTCACTGATTGAAGTTCACTTTTGATGGTCGATAAGTCATCGCCAAGCACGGACCGTAGTTCGGAGCGAAATATTTCTGCCAGATCTCGGCGTAGTGATGAAATTATTTCAGTTTTAAGAGTCTGAATGTCGCCTGAAGCTGTATCAAGCTCAGCTCGTTGCCCCCCCGCGGCGATATCACGTTCATCCGAGGATGCGTTAGCTGTTGCAGGCCGCTGTTGCGATGGCTGCGCATTGGCCCCTTTATTGCCTTTAGTTTTCATCTTCGTTGCACAGGTTTAGTTTAAAATGAACACCGTTAGGCGCAATTATCTGCAGGCACCAGATATTAAGTAAAAATGTGCATTAATTCAGAAAAATTACAAATTCTGCAGGACCTCCTAGCGAACACGTCCTACTCCATAGCTCACCTAACTGGAAGTCCGCTGTGACACTTTTGATAAAAGTGAAATTAATTCAATTAAAGTCAGTTGTCCACCATAATTCTATATTAAAGAACTTAAGCAAGAAACTCCATAACCAAACATCCTTCATTGTTTCTGCTCTTGTACCTTCTGCCATTACTTGCAAAACCCTGTAGGCTTACTTGGCAATAATCAGTTTATTAATTTAGGATTAGTTATGTCAGTGTTAGGGATGTCAGTTTAGAAAAATCAATAATCAATCTTTAGTCAAATTATCAAGCGCACTTTGCGTCCATTGTCCAAATTAACTTTATTTCATTTATATAAAAACAAATGTGTGTAGGCAAGTCATGTAATAAGTGGATAACCATTGCGTTTTTCCACCAGTCTGCTATATGTGTTGAGTTGAGCTGTACTCGATCAATAACTATAATAACAGTAATAATTACGATTTATTTTATATATATATATGTATATGTATGTATATATATATATATATATATATATATATATATATATATATATATATATATATATATATATATATATATATATATATATATATGAGCACAGGTCCGCCACCCTACATGGTGCATTTCCACAGTGTATTTCCAATACAAGCGGTAACCCACGGCCAGTATATTTCTGCCTGCAAATTCCACAGTGCCACTGCTTTGAGGAATGCCTAATTTTGGGCTAACCAGCCTGTTGTTCCCTTGCACTTCTGCAATTACCCGGTAACGTCCCCGTGTATACACATAATAATCACAAATGCACCGTTTTCGCTTTTACGATTTTACCACCAACTTTACTATTGGCTGAAAATCACTAACTGAGCATTTAGCCATTGTTACAGTGATTGGTTGTTGCCTGGCTGTTTTCTGCTTGTTATAATGAAGAAATCCCCTTCAAGACATCGACTACTTCCTAGGATCTCTCTGCACTGCTTTCAGTTTCGTTAAATACGACTTTTAAACTTAAGGTCCATACCTTAATACCTTCAGTTCACATAATGCTTTCTACTTTCTCCCCACCAGACCAAGATCAACCTGAACCTTCTAAACAACAACAACCAGAAGAAGCCTCACCCCCAACCGCATCACCTCCAGAATTTACTTCCAAGAACCCTGGACCACACTCTCCACTTCAACAGCCAATCAACTCCAGGACATTATTATTCAGTTATTCATAGCATTTGTTCAGAATAAACATCCTTTGAGTGATGCAACAATTCAGAGGGAGATATATATGAAGGTATTTTTGGTGCAAAACTCCCAAGCAGCTGTAAAAGTGTTATTTGTAGTTGTAAAGAATAGCCACAAATGTGTATCAATAAATTTGTATTCGCAGAGCAAATTTGCAAATGTGTATCAGTAAATTTGCACTTACAAAGCAAATTTGCAGATGTGTAGATATTTTTTTGTCTTTAGCAAACACAACACTCTTTCAAATCCTTCATTGCAGGTGCACAAATCCCATTGGATGAATCACAAATAAAGAAACTCATCCGATCATGTTCTTTGCTACTATTGTTGCAGCGAATATGGTGCAAAACACATTCACACGCATCCAAAAATGTGAAATCACAGACAAAACTTGCACATCTATAGATCAAAATGTGTATCCACGCAAAGCTGAATGCATGTAGAACATTTGCTTTATTTTGTTCTAAGCACCACAAATATGTTACTGCAAAGGCTCAAATCTGCCACTACGAGTCTCAAGCGCTGTTTTTCACTTGCAAATCTACGTTTTGTGCTCTTGCTCTTTTGCCCCAAACATCACTATGATATTTGGTGCAAAAGTGACTTGTGCATCTGCTAACCCAAATGCGTGCCCCACTACATCCCAAACACCCACCCCATTATCTCAGATCTAACTTGTTGGATAAAGAATTGTTTTCTTCACTGAAAAAAGCAAAATGGATCAAACACAGAAAGGCCATTTTATTTACGTTTTCGATCTCCCTTCCCCCTTACATTTCTTTCAAATACGACGAATGCCTTTACATTTTAGGTGACGCCAAATTCCAACCCCCTTCTCCCCTATTTGTTGATGATGCTAACCATCCCATAACATGCTTCTGGTTTTAGAAAACACCTAAGCACATCCTCTGCCTTTCAGGCTTCCCCAGAACCATTTTCCAGCAACTCATTCAGAATCAGAGCAGCCACTACAGCAGCCCATAACAGGCTCTCCCAACATCAAATTTAGACCCTTGGATGCTGGTTCTCTGACGCCTTCAAATCCTACATTCTACATGAACTATACTCTGCTCCCCAAGCACATTCCCTGGCCTCCCCTTCACAGTCAAGCTTCCAGCAAGAGTCTTCAACCCTTCCTTTTTCCCATCTATTGCAGGATGCCATCACCCCATGGCTGCCCCATTACCCTGAGCTCCCCCAAAATTTTCTAAATATTGCTTTGAGGAGACTCAGATAGTGGAGATACGCCATTCTGAAATACTTAGCACTACTTTTATCAAATGTATGATACATTTTATTTCTTAAAACTGATTTTGAATTGCTGTTGTGATATAGGCTAGCCTATATTTTATTAGGCTAGCTGCTCTTATGTCCTTAAACACTTAACGGTTTCCTTAAGATAATATAATAATATATAACATCCTTAAATTGTTCTCTTAAATAAAGAGGAATATACCTATCAAGTGTCACATAGCCTAGGAGAAAAAATAATGTTTTGGGTCTCTCCGGAGCATTTGGGCTGAATGTTTGATGGCGTCTGGATGTTATAAAATATGTTTTATATATGAAATTTCATGGTTTTATATTATGGGTGTTGCGCTGGGGCATCGTACTTCCATTAGTGTCCAGGCCACTGGATGCAACCCAAGGTTGGCATCAAGCCAGTAAATGAATATAATGAATGAAAATACATAGGCCTGTGTGTATAGACATAATGTATGCTGTACAATAATGTGTAATTTGTTTGTCTCTATTTTGATTGTTTCATGATGATAATGATGATGGGCTTTATTTTGCGTTATTTTGATTTGACTTTCTTCTTCCTGCTAAACTGCTGTGTGATGTTTGATTCAGGGGCATTCTGAGGAGGGGTTTGTTTGATGCGCTGCGAGCTATTGGCCCAACAGTGAAAACGCGATATGATTTCGGCCTCACTGCTCAAGTTCCTAGGCTATTGGCCCAGCACAACCCAATAAAAGCCCTGGCTCGCACTAGACCAACAGTGGAAATGTGGGCTATTCATTGCTCAGGATTGTTAGACATTATCTAACCTGTTCCTAGTTTTCTGTTGTTTCTATGTTTTGTCTGTCTTGTTTTTGCCTTTGGGCTGTGTTTGCACAATTGTTTTCTGCCTGCCCTAACCTTTGCCTGTTTTTTGAATACTATTGCTATTCATTTGGATTACCCTTGCAATCACTTTTGACCCTGTCTGCTGACCATTCTCTATTATTGAAAACTGCACATGGACCTCCACATCCGTTGCCAAGCATCATCATTACACTTACAGTCTATTTAATAGCATGCATCATTCTACAACATGTAATTTTCATGCTCAAAACTTTTGATGGGATTTTGTTTATTTTTTAGTTACATTTTTTTTGTTTTTTAGTTCAATAGATCAATTTTGTTATTTATTTCAGAAAGACATTTCATGAGCTGAGCAATGTTGTTTGAATGTTGTAAAGCAGCAGTCTGGAAAATTACACTGAATAGCAATTTTGCAGTTTGGAACATTATTTAATTCACATTTTGACAATTTGTCCCTACACAATTTATGTGAAACATCAGAATCATAATCAAAAAGAGTTTTTTTGCCAGGTATGTTCACACATACGAGGAATTTGTTTTTGTGAAAGAGCTTCAACAGTGCAATAAAATTACAGAGATAGGACAAAAAAAAAGATAATAAATGTAGAGATTTAGCTCAAAGTGATTTAAAGATTAATTTGAACGGGGCTTCAAAAGAATCGACTCTTAAAAGTCGAACAAACAAATCATCCATCGATCGTTCGAACAAACAGTTGACATCAACTACGTCTATTGCTATCAAAAATAAAAACCCATTTATGTTTAAGCAGGGTAACAAGATTAAAGTTAAGACATTCGATTCATGAACATGCACAGGCACCTTTCTTTATACAAAATGAAACTTTATCGACTAATCTTACAGAAACTAACACCTAACACAAACACACATTCATACCATTCATAAGTGTAGAGAAAAGTAAAGAAAGAAAAATAAGATTTTGAGAAAGTGTAATGATGGAAAAACTTTAGATTTTGTAATATCAAACCAAGCGAACCAAAAATAATCAATTTAACCCTTCTATGGTATCTTTGGGGTTACATTTAGCTTACACCAGTTCAGTGGTAATCTGGAAGTGTTACTTGCGTTCCTTTTTTATGTGAAGAACTCCCTCTGTTGAGCATGTGGTTAGCTGGTGGTCAGTTTTTTTGTCCTCGCAAGGCTTAAAGTGAGGGTGGAATCAGTCATTTCAAGTTTTGAAGTGGCAAAAGGGCTAGTCGTGTTGACGATCGGTTTCACGACACACTAAACTTCACTAGACTCGACGGAAAAGAAAGAAAGAAAGGTATCGAGATGGAAATGTCTGAGCCGTGCCGTTAACCCATTTTGTCAGGGTCCACGCCTGCTCCCTGGAGTTCTCTGGGTGTTCTCCTGGATTCTAGTTCTGGGTTCACTTAAGTCTGAGTTCTAGTCTTAGAGGTGGCCTTAGGCTACCAGTTTTTTAAGGGTGGTTTTGTACCCACTCTCATGAATCATACGATCTTGTTTAGCTGTGGTAGAGTTAAACATTGATTGCAGAATTATTAAAACCAGAATATTGATACATGAGCAAGAGACCTGATTACACAAAGAGAGAATAAAATTTTACATTAAAAGCATCAGTCTTAAGCAAGGAGTGTATAGAAGCTTTGACCAGGTCTCTGTGTGTCCATTTCTGAGCAGGCATTCCTGTGTCATAAATACCTTAGAATCATATTACACACAGAACATCCAGTCTTTTCTGGGTAGAAGTTGACAGTGTATTGTTTGTTGAATAAAAGAAATAATGCTCACTCTGGATAAGTACAGTTCTTGGAGAGTAGGGAGGGTTGTACCAGTGATTTGCTCAGCAGTCCAAACTGTTTGACATAATCTTCGTAGCTAAGCTAAACCAGACAGTTATTGAAGTGCAGAGGACTGATTCAATGATGGAGGTGTAGAACTGTTTCAGCAGCTCCTTTGGAAGGTTGAACGTCCTCAGCTGACAAAGAAGGTACAGCCTTTGTTGAGCTTTTTTGACAATGGACTCAATGTGAGTGTCCACTTCAGGTCCTGAGAGATGGTGGTCCCCAGGAACCTGAATGACACAATGCCGTTCATGATGCTCAGTGGAGGGAGAGCAGGGGGGTTTCTCCTGAAGTGCACTATCATCTTCACTGTGTTGAGCATGTTGAGCTCCAGGTTGTTGTGACTGCATCAGACAGCCAGCTCTTTAACCTCCTGTCTGTAAGCAGACTCGTCAGCATCTTGAATGAGGCCGATAAATGTGGTGTCATCTGCAAACTTCAGGAGCTTGACAGAGGGGTCCTTTAAAATGTAGTCAATCGTGTACAGGGAGAAGAGCAAAGGGGAGAGGACACATCCCTGGGGGGTGCCAGTGCTGATTGTGTGGGTACTGGATGAGAATTTTCCCAGCTTCACCAGCTGCTGCCTGTCCGTAAGGAAGCTGTTCATCCTCTGACAGAGAGAGTTGGGCATTGAGAGCTTAGTTGATTTGGGCAGAAGATATTTTGGGATGATAGTGTTAAAGGCCAAGCTGAAGTCAACAAAAAAGATCCTCACATAGGTCCCTGGTCTGTCTAGGTGTTGCAGAACATAATGCAGTCCCATATTGACTGCATCCTCAAGCAAACTGAAGAGAATGCAGTGAGGGTTTAGTGATCTCCTTTAGGTAAGCCAGCACCAGTTTTTCAAAGGACTTCCTGACAACAGATGTTAGCCCCACCGGTCTGTAGTCATTAATCCTGTAAGTTTGGGTTTCTTTAGGATGGGGATGATGGTGGAGCGTTTAAAGAAGAAGGGCACTTCACACAGCTCCAGTGATCTGTTGAAGATCAGGCTGAAGATGGGTACTAGCTGGTCAGCACAGAAATCTGTGCCTGGTGCTTTTTCCGCTTCTGTTTTCAGAAAACTTGGTTCACATCATCTTTGTTGTAATGAAGTGCAGGTTGAAAGGGGTGGGGGGGGGGGTTGAGGACGGGTTGGTGCAGGTATTAATAGTGGTGTAAAGAGCAGTTCAAAGTGGTTGTGGGGTGTGTTCTCAACCCTACAGTAAAACTCATTCAGATCGTTTGCAAGTCGTTCTTTGTCTACATTGTTGGGGGATGGTGTCTTGTAGTTTGTGACATAAGATATAAGATGTTACAGTCTCTGGGAGCTCATCCATATCGTTTGCAGCAGCTTCAAAAACACTCAAGTCAGTGAGGTCGAAAGAGGCTTGTAGATCCCGCTCTGTTTTGTTAATCCATCTTTTCACAGATCTTAATACAGGTTTGGCTGTTTTCAGATTCTAATGTCCAACAATTTGTCTATGGTGACACTATTTGTTGGAATGTGACTCAAGACAGGACAAACTAATAAAAACACCAATACAATTGCAGAGCACAACACGGAGGCAGCCATCATTGTCAGCGCCATCTTAGTGAACTTGGTGAGGTTGTTTTAAAATATGTTTTATACAGAGTTATTACCAGAGATATTTCGTGGTTTTATATTATGGGTGGTGCGCTGGGTCATCATCTCTCCATTAGAGACCAATTGATGCATGATGCCAACATATAGTCGGTGAGCAAACGAACATAATGAATGAAAATACATAGGCCTATGTGTATATACATAATGTATGTCATACAATAATGTGTAATTTGTTTGCTTCATTAAAGCAGTTAAAAAATAAAGTTATATGTACATAAAATCACTTTTATAAATGTAATTTAATGTGGGAGCCATATATAACATTGAAGTGTGCATACTATGTGCATAATGCAGAATGATTATTTATTCAGGGTGTTTCTTTTTTCTTTTCAATTAATCTGTCTCTGCACTACCTGTGGGCTAGCCTGAATCACATTACGTGACCACATTAATTTCATTCTAAGTATCAAAACCTCCTTTTGAAGTAGTGATGTCTGGAGGGCCTAATCAATATGTTCTTTCTGTGGCATCCTGAGACCTGCTTTTAAGACATATCTGTCACTTCCACTTTGATGAAATATTGGTCAAACAGGCTAATAATTGATTATCGCTCTGTCTTTGTTCTGAGGTGTCCATTTAGCATTTCTGACATTTGCTGGAGGGTTTGATTATCAAAAGGCATAGACGTCAAAATGTACTCATGTGTTTGTGCATACAGTCTCATGCTTATTTTAAACAAAAGGCCAAATATTTTTCACAAACTTGCTATTTCTTCTTTGAAAAACTGTTTGAAAAACTGTTCATTAAGTCAGTTACAAATTTATTTGCACTTTGGCAATAAATCGTCAAATAAATAATATTAACAAAATGCATTATTCTAATTATAAAGAGATTATTCATTCAACCATTGAGTGTTATTTATTAATTTATTGCGATAACCAGATTTATTTGTTTAACAGTGTTTTTTTATCCAGGCAATATAAAACTGTTGCAATCTTATGTAAAAATACCATGTTGCATTGTTTAATTTTGTGCTACTGATGAATTCCTTCATTTGATTAAAAAAAAACTCTATGGGAATATCAATGTTTATATTAAGGAAGAAATATCGGTCCTTTACTGACAGCCGCGTGTGGATCTTGTCGGAAAATATGGCGAAAAGTCCTACATGATGGTAATAGTTTGATTGCAGTGTTTACTTCAATAATGCTACTAATGGACCTATATTCATACTCCACATCTTAATTCCATTTCTGTTTAGTTCAGTTATGACTTTAGTCGGATTAAAATAATTAAAAAAAAAATCACTGTTTATTTGGTGACTCTTAATCAGAGTATTGTCTTAATCGTATTAAAATAGTATTTACCTGTTCTGAATTCTTTATACTATGGCTGTAACACGATTTACCAAGTGTTCTGTAAAGGGCTAACATTATGAATGTAGGATGTAACTTCCGGAAGATGCGTATTTTGAGTCCATATATGAGAAGTGGTATATGCTGAGTCATCTGAGTGAGACGCGATTTCTATCTGTGAGACATTTTGAAGTGCGGGGTAAAGTTATTGCAAGTAAGTTTGTTCCTTGACGGCATGTTTGTAATTACCCTTGTATGCTTGATATTAAGTGTGTGATGTTAGTGACCCGCGATCGGCCGCGAGCATTAGTTTCCGTGTAAACCAAAAGTGAAAGTGCTGCTACCATCGGCATCGCGGCTAATTCCGATGTCATCGTTGAGATCTTGTTTGTTTTATTATGATTCAGTGTATTATATTCCATGTTCGTTATGCCTTATGCTGTCAGATGTCCTTTATATAATGCTGCTTTAGTCATTTATGTCCGTTTATACTCTGTTTACTTCCCGCATACATGCTGACTGCACTTTAGGAGAACTGCAAATATTATATTGTTTGTTATGGGATATTAATTGTGTTAGTACACATATATTTTTGTGTTTGATATTTTATTATTCACTTATACTTATTGTTCGTTGAAGAAAACTACCTCCTTGCTAG
Organism: Danio aesculapii; assembly: GCF_903798145.1. Classification (NCBI taxonomy): domain Eukaryota; kingdom Metazoa; phylum Chordata; class Actinopteri; order Cypriniformes; family Danionidae; genus Danio; species Danio aesculapii. The sequence goes on from NC_079435.1 coordinate 31,017,114, forward strand.
AAATTTTTCCTAGAGATGACTTATATAAATTTGTGTGGTATTTGTAAGGATATAAATAATAAATGTCAGTTTTCTATAAAAATAATTGAGAAGTCCAAGAAAAAATGGGTTTATCTTTGGTCACAATTGTGACCGGTAGTGAAACACAGGCAGTCTAGGCCTATAGTGTAAATGCATGTACAAAATTAAAAATCTCCAGCCAGCAATTAGTTTAAAGACTGGTTTAACTTGTTGCAATTTTTTTTATTCCATTAACAAGAAGTAAACACTGTCTGGCTCAGTTTCAAAAATAACAAAATAGCAATCTTATGCAGCAGTTTAACACAAATTTTCAAATGAAATGTTGACAAAATGACAAATTATAGGACCAAAGAATAAATTATTATAAACTTCATTATAAATACCCAGCTAGCAAAATTCACGTGACTCAAATCCAGCCCACACCAGACACTTACATCCGACCCACAAACCGCATGGAATGATGGCACTCGGGCGGTCCTCTCCTGTTTGCCAGATCTGGGCCACAGTTAAGCCATAGCAATATCACATATCAGCCAGAATTCAACCAAATTAACCAGAATTGACCCTACTCTGGGCCACGGGTTGCTTTTATTCTGGCCTAGATCCTGCCCACACCAGACACTTTCATCTGAACCACATAATGAATGGAATGATGGCTCTAGGGCAGTCTGCTCCTGTTTGTCAGATCTGGGCTACAAATACGCCAAAGCAATACCATATGTCAGCCAGAATTCAACCAAATAAAGAAGAACTGACCCTATTCTTGGCCACAGTTTGCTTTTATTCTGGCCCAGATCTGGCCTACATTTACAGTACATGCGGACCATGCAAAGTGGTCCGCTAATGTTTTAAGATAACTGGGCCACATTTGCCATATCTTCTCTGGCTCGCTTTAGGCTCAAAGCCACATTAGCCAAAGCTTACTCTTCCGAATATTTGCCAAAAGTGGCCCATGTTTTAAGATAACATTTGCCTTATTTTCTCTGGGCCACTTCAGGCTCACAGCTTCATTAGCCAGAGTTTACTCATCCGAATATTTGCCAAAAGTGGCCCATGTTTTAAGATAACATTTGCCTTATTTTCTCTGGGCCACTTCAGGCTCACAGCTTCATTAGCCAGAGTTTACTGTGCCGAATATTTGCCAAAAGTGGCCCATGTTTTAAGATAACATTTGCCTTATTTTCTCTGGGACACTTAAGGCTCGCAGCCACATTAGCCAGAGCTTACTGTGCCAAATATTTGGCAAAAGTGGCCCACATTTATTTTAAAATATGCTGAAGGTCCATGTTCGATGAAGCCAACAGAACAACATCATCTGCGAAATAACAGAGATTAAATTTTAGGTTTGTTTTGTGCGACCATCACAGACTGACACAGAATGACATATGGGGGAAATAGACTCCCTATGTTATATCACCGGTAACAAATGTGACCATCTTTAGTTATCAGCAGTTTGACAACAGAAAAAACAATGTAATAATATGATGTAATATTTTCGTGATGGTGCATTTAAAAGATGTATTGCCTATTAAAAATGTACTTACCAGTCATTTCTGAGCTTTGATATCCTTCCATTCAGATGGCAGTATTGGCAAATTAAAGGGCACCTATGGTGAAAAATCTACTTTTCAAGCTGTTTAGACAGACATATGTGTAGATATAGTGTGTAGACCGTCATATTGGGAGGATATTTAACAACATAAAAACAGTGGACCAACTGGAGCAGTTTTCAGATCGACCGCAACTTGACGTAGGAGTGCGGTCCCCCCGCCCACCGAATTGATTGACAGCTGCGTATTAACATGTCCAAGTAATCATGTGTATAATCATATCAACAAGACAGGATGTGCGCAAAGTAACCGGGAATAAAAGGTCTGTTCAGTTTGCTAGGATCATGAATCATCATCAAGAGTGAGTTTTACAAGTTTAAAATGTTTTAAAACAGCGCATGATTGTAATGAATTACAGCCATTTACTTCAGCTTTACTTCATAACCACAGCTGCATGCCAGAACAATTATAAAATAAGAGCTTCAATCCTGATTTGTGGACATTAAATCAGGTTTATTTTGTACATTAACATCACAGATATCCATACAGCAGTGGAGATTAACCTGTATCTTGTCACAAAATAGTGCAAAGCTAAATGCACGCGTTGTCTGTGTGTGTGCGTGTCTGTGGTGTGTGTGCGTGAACTTTGTAACGACATTGTGTGTGACTCATCGTTGCAACTCCACAACAAATGCATCAAATATTCATTGGTAAGTTCTTACTGTAGTATTTCTCACAGATGTTACATGAGATCTTCTTCCTTTATTTCTGTCTGTTGTCTGAGGCAGCCAATAGTGATGGGTCGTTCTTGAACAATTCGTTCATTTTAAACGAATCTTCAATATGACTCGGGAACTACGAGTCCTCTCAGGGAGTGATTTGTTCATCCGCTGCGTGCGCACATTTGTGCAGGTGGTATTGTTCATTTTTCAAGTCTTTTGAGTCGTTCATCGTGGAAAGGCAGAAGCCAATCATATGCATTTAGAGCCGGAAAGAGATTTGATCCGTTCATCTCTCAAGTCCTCTATCGGGTTTGGGTCATTTGATCCGTTCATCTCTCAAGTCCTCTATCTGAAATTAGTCATTCGTCTTTCTTACTTGACTTGACACTACAGCAGAATTGGGTGTAGAAATTAGAAAATGGTTCCAAATCCTCTTTAAAGACGGGTGCAACATAATCATTAATTATTATAATATTATTATTATTATTATTATTATTATTATTATTATTATTATTATGTGCATTTCTGATCTTAAACTGTAGTTTCACTGTACACTGCAACGAGAACCTCAGTCAGTAATATTTATGTAAAACTGAATTTTTGTTGCGTCATGGATCATATTTTAGACTTTTCATAAAATCATCAAAAAATATGTACCTAAAATGCGTTTTCTTAGAAATAAAAAAAGGTCTGTCCTATTGTCACTAAGTTGTTGTTACTTTTCATTTTTCGCTATTTCACAAATAAATGGATCCATGCTTTTAAAAAATATATTATTTGTCTATTCACTGCCTTGCTATCAGAAAACAAACAGTAATTTAGGCTACATGATAAATTAATCAAATTCTACAATTACAAGTGATTTGTAATTTGTTCATTTTTACCCCATTTTTGTTTAATAATGTTTTTCTATGCAGACTTTATGTATTGGTCTAATATTTGTATAAAAAAAAGATTTAATTTACATTTACTCATTTAGCTGAAACTTTTATCCTGCGACCAACAAGTAATGACAAAAGAAGCACTTCAAAGCATCAGAAAGAAGAAACAGACTCAGCCTATCAAAGGTTCGGGAGCTTGTGTTTTTAAAGGGCACCTGTGGTAAAAAATCAACTTTTCAAGCTGTTTGGACAGACATATGTGCATGTATGGTGTATAGAGTGCATATTCGGGTCATATAAGCACACCCAGTGCTTTTTCTTCAATTTAACAACATAAAAAATGGTGGACCAATTGGAGCGATTTTCAAACCGACCGCAACTTTACGTAGGAGTGCGATCCCCCCGCCCACCAATATTGATTGACAGGTGTGTCATATCCTCAGTTTGTTGATTCACGTCCGCCATTTTCAGCGTGAGTCAAAGCAATATCACTAAAGGAACACCCTAGCTCTATTTTTAGATGCAAGGCTCATTGGGCTCAACACAAGAACAATATTCTCCACAATATCAATTGCAAACATGTGTACTTCTCATTGAGTCTACCTTATATTTCAGCCGTTTGCATTTCTCGCGATCCCAGAAGCTCCCTGTGATCTTAACTAGCATGCGTTTTAGAATTCTAAACAGGTTTCTATCAGGGTACACTCAAGTTGACAGCTGGGCGCCGCGGACCGCTGCAGAAACCTATGTTTAGAATTCAAAAAAGCGCGGCGCGACGATTCGGGACACTTCATGTTTCTGCTGCGCCACAGAGAGTGTCTGGTGTCGCGGCTTCGGGCGGCGCATCCGGTGCCTCAGTCAAAGTTAATTCAGTGTGCGTGGTTATTAGTTTCTGTGTACAGGCTCGGCACTTGAAACTAGCACACAGTTGGCTGTAAAACTGTACAAAGACACATATGATTTTTTACTCTCTGCTTGGTCTGTGTCCGAGTTGTACATGTACGACTGATTGCTGAACCTCTCACTCCTCCTTCTCTCAGTCTGCCTGTCAGAATCTGTTGCAAATGCAGAGCGGGTGAGCTCATGGCCCCGCCCCCTTGTTACGTTAGCGGGAAGCCGAAACTAATTTACATGTGAAGCAACACACCCATAAATCAGCGAACTGTGGACACGCCCCCTACATTACACTTTTTAACACATTATAATAAAAAAATCTGAATTGTGTTTTAAACTGAACCTAAACTGGCACACTTAGAAGAACCATAATATTAATATTAAATCATAAAAAAGAGGTAAACTATGTGCCATTTAAATGCTAACAAACCTTAAGCCAAGTCCAACAAGTAAAGCCACAGAGTGTTGTTTTAAGCTTATTTAATTCTAATTACTTTAAAAAGCCAAGCTTGTTGTGCACTGTTGTTTTAATATTCTAAAGTCAATTTGTTAAGCTCATTAGGTTCTCATTAGGTGGCTTTTGTATTTTTAATTTGAATTATTTTTCACTTAAATTGTTGTTTCATAAAAAACATCTATTGGGAATAGTTGCCCTATTTGCGTTCGTCTTCATGCATTGCTGCGCAGATAGATCGAAATCTGTCTTAAAGCGGTGCATGCTAGTTAGAAATTTTGTCCTGATTGATGCTGCGCCGATGCCACGTGACTGTCACATGTGGCATCAAAGTACTGCGACAGCGCTCTGAGATCAGACGACTGATTCAGACCGTGCAGCATCTGAAGAGCGACTGCTGTGATGAAGATACCAATATTACACGATTGGCCGAGTTCACAGCATGACAACAATCATGTGTGTTTCAAGTTTGTTATTGGACAACTTCCGATTCACAAATTTCAAAACAAACAATTAACTTTTCATACCCTCTCTATCTTGTACACATCATGCTTATTACTACAAAGACTACAAATATTTTACTGCAGTAATCATGTTTTGTTAAATAATCTGGTTATAAAGGCTAGCTTGTTTGCACAGGTTTATTTTCAACCTTTTTATATAGAGGCTATTTACTGCATTCAGCTCCATGAACGATTTAAAATGATATATTTTAGTAAATAACCTAAATATTAACTCAACAGACTTGTAATAAAATAATTGTCATCATTGATTCTGCCACCATAAAGGTTTTTTTTAACAAATTAAGTAAAAAGAACTATTATATTAAATAATTATAAAATGATTATTAGGATTATAAAATATATATATTTTATTTCCTGTGTAGCCGTTTATACCTGCTCTTTCTGGGAACCTTCTACTGAAAGTGTAGCTCACTTATTTTAGGAATGTTCTTTTGTTCAATCTTTTTGGATTAAAGTGATGTTTTGAAAATGCTTTCATTATCCAAAATAATCTTAATCATTGTTTAAGACTTGATCAAAACACCTTGTTTTGGCTTTTACATTAATATATATTGGAAAGTTTTCTACCTATAAATGTAAATAAATGTAACCCCTTTTTAGCATTTTCAAACAAGAAGTATTAGCCTATAGAGTGATGCTTAAACTCCTAGAATTTGTGCTAAGCAAAGTATTTAATAGGCCTGTTCGTTTTTATGTTTATATTACCCTCTCGTTTCCCCTTATTTCTCTCATGCGTTTGTACTGTATTTAATTCATAATTTTCTTATTGTTTAAAAATGAACTATAGTTTGTAAAGACTTTATTCTGTTTTATTTATAAATATTTTGTTGTTATAAATAAAAAAAAAAATAATAATGATGACGCCATGTGATTGGTCATCATGACTGCCGCAACTTTGAGCCCCGAAGTGTCCGGCTTGACGCCTCTCTTTTCAACTCCGCCTCCGCTCGGTTAATCTCGTTGATCACCGGCTGCAGCTGTGCTTTGATCTGTTCATTTCACGAGTCCTCGGTCTGAGTCTTTCATCACGTGAAAGACAGAAGCCAATCGTATGCATTTAGAGCCGGAAAGAGATTTGATCCATTCATTTCTCGAGTCCCGGGTTTGAGTCATGTCTCTTTACATTCTGTCGCGTGATGAACGAACGACTTAAGAACCAGAAGACTCGAAAGGTGAACTAATCATGGCTCCTTTCAGCTCAGACTGTGTGCATTGGTTAAGATTATATGTGACTGTCAGTGTGACGTGAACGAACCACGGAAATCTGAAGACATGAAGAGGTCAGCTGAGCAAAGAGACAAAAATATCTTCAAAGACAAAAGAGCAGGTAAACAATGAATTATTATTTTCTTCTTCTTATAGTATTCTATTTATGACTTGTTTGTAGTGTGATCAACTTTTTAGGCTAGTTGTAGATGTGTTTGGAAGCAATTCGTAACATTTTAATAATATTTTGGCAAATTGAACCAAATGAACGAAATGACTCGAAAAAAGATAGAGATAGACAGAGAGAGCCTGAAAGGGAGGACTTTGTACTGCCATGGCGAACTGAATCGTGTAGCCAAGTCTGATCGTGTGACTGAGCCATTGCAATGGGCTGGGCAGCGCTAACCAGGCTGACAGAGCTCATGCAAGTGGCATCATCAGCATGACCATTGTCGCACCAGCGGTGGGGCAGCACAGAATGGGAGAGGTCACCCCGGGACCTGTGGGGTCCCAAGGAAGAGCAGGAGGCAAAAGATTCACTCTCACCTTTTTCCCAGTGTCCTGAGGGAAGCTGGGAGTGCGAGAGAAGGGAGCCCTTCCTCTAACACACTCAGAGCCTGTGGCGTGGTGCACCAATCCTGCAAGCTGAAAGGCATAGCGTCCCAGACTGACAGTGTTCGGGCTGTCACACCTGGAGAAGAAGAAAATGCTCTTTTATTGAGAAGTCCCTTCTTCTCCGGATGGCCCGTCTCATGGTTGCTTCGCAGTCCATTTACCAGATACAATGGCGCCCTGGGGTGGGAGCGTTGAATGCCTGCGGGGTGCTCGACACTGCCGCTTAGCTGGTGGAGAAGGCATGGGGCGCCAGAGAAGATCTTGAAGCCACAGGCGGGTGCCCTCAGCGAGGAGCAGCCAAGGTGGATGATTCGGTGAGAGAAGTGGACTTACGAGCCCGCCGATAGATGACCTCACCTATTGCACTCGATTGCTCTTTCACCGCAGTAAATACCTGGGTAAATTTACCAACAGTAAACGGCAATGGTGTCGCCGAACAGGCCAGCCTGTATTGGTTTGTTAAGAAAGCAAACTTTTTCAACGTCATACATATCTGCCAGGTTTAGCCAGAGGTGGTGTTCCTGGACCACTAGCGTGGCAATCGTCATTCCCAGGGCAAGCTCATTGTTCACCTCCAGGAAAAAGGGGACAGGAGGCTTAGAAGGCGTGACCATCTAGTCAGTCTGGCCATGGGGCTAAGGATTGAACTATCTCCAGACCCACCACTGAAGCAGCCTGGGAAAGCACAGCCGTCATATCTGCTTCTTGATCTATTGCCTGACTCACCACCCTGGTGGGGGGAGCGGGTCTGGATGCTCGTCAGATAATGACAGCACATCCTCTAATGCAGCGATGGACATCAGTGAAATAGCAATCATCCAAGAGGATGGAGCACTTCTCTCTCTTGAAGCTTTGATGGAGCGCGCTGAGGAGTGGGAGGTCTGCAAGCCCAAGGGCGGCAGATTGACCTCCACTGTAACCCTCAGATCTGCCCAAGTGCCAATCCAACAACAAGGGTGGTTCCCTTTCACAAGAGCGTGCCACGATCTTAGCTACGCAAAAGACATTGCAGTGATGGCATGCACTGCCCATAAGCATCGCATTAACATGCTGGACCCCCAGACATGCAACACAGTGCTCGTGCTCATCATCCGGACAGGGAACCACCGCATCCAGAAATGCACGGTCAGAACGACATCTTTAAAAAGACTTGCTGCTGGACTGTGTTGCTCTTTTAGGGAAACATGCTGTAATATACAAACTGCTTTTTGAGAATGGACCTAGCTCGAGTGCTGCTGCTTGCGTTGTAGCTCGCTCTGGGACTGGGAGAAACAGCCTGTCTGTAGCCGGCAGCTTTCTCTCTTTGAGACTTCTGAAAGCGAAAAAAGATGCTTAAGCGATGTGTGGCTGGCCTTTTTATACACAGCTGATTGTGATTGCTGCCTGCTGCGTGCGCTGACTCATTTGCATTTCATTGGCCCATTTTTTTACTCTAAAGAATGATTGGCTTTCTGACAAATTCCCATTTGTTGAACTTTTTCACATAGCATTGGAGTTCCCCTCTCACTGGGGAACTTTGTTTGTTTTGATGCAAGTTTTGGTTTCCTCGGCTGGTCCAAATGGAAATCCCGCCAGCTAATTGGTCAGCATTGCAACTCCAGTGACATACTGTAATTCTCTCGTTGTTGAACAGGGGTTTCTTTACTTTCGGCGAAGCTTGTAATTTATAAGGAAGGATACCAACAATTCATTGTTCAAAGCTTTAAAGGATATGGGATTCAGTCCAACCCACACTCTGATTGTCCAATCAGAGAAGTTGCAGGGTGGAGTCAGACCCCTATTCCTTCCTCTAGGAGGCCAGGTTGACACATCATGTGAGCTATGTGTTACCTGTCTTTAATTAGAAATTATAAAATAAAGTATTGTAACACCAACACGTTTTGTAAAATGGTTTCTTCATATAAATCAATACATTATTGGAGAAACCTGCTTAGCTGCTGACCACCAAAGTTAATAAACAAAAGGCTTTCTTTGGCCTGAAAGTATCACCCAAAGACCAAGACGCCACCATTAAGACCCTGCTCATAGCATTTACATCACTTTGGCTCAGCTTTATTTCTGACTCTATCTTTGATATCAGAGTCTCTTTGCCACAAAACTAAACTGTCCAGATTATTTTTGAGAATGGTGGTAGACCGGGTAATAATAAGAAATGGCAATGCTTTTCTGTATTTAGCTGCAAGGCCATCTGACCAGATGCGGACTAAGGGTCTCTTATCATTTAGCATGCTGTCACAATTATTAGCTAATCCACTGTAAGTTATGGCTGATTGACAAAATCGCTTAGTAAAATCCCTTACAGTTTTATATTTTCTTTGCACACAACAAGTCACTTTTGACAAGTCAATCTTTGGGCCAACAATGTTCTTTAGAGCTTCCAAAACACCCTCTCTCAAATCATCTTTATTGGCATGTTGCAAGTCAGAAGTCACAGCACACTCAAAACTGTTGAATTCAGATTCAGTGAGAATTTGAGATATTAGCTGGGTGACTTCTGTTAACGACATGTCAAAAAGACACATTTTGTGTCTTTCTTGCTGTGAAATGACACTGTGCCACTGGAGTTAACTAATATATATATAAAAATAAATCTATATAAATATATAAAAAAAAGTCAACTGAATATATATATATATATATATATATATATATATATATATATATATATATATATATATATATATATATATATATATATATATATATATTCAGTTGACATTTTTTTCAGTCTAAGTTTAACCAATGTAAAATTTTAATAAAATATGTCAACACATTCGATCCAGATAAGTTAACTTATGTTAAAATATTAAGTTCTGATAACTAATTGGCGCAACCATATTTTACAGTGTACTTGCAAACTTATAGACTTACAGGAGTGTGCCTGTTGGTAAAGCAGTGTCAGCAGATATTAAGCAGACAGTTGGCTAATATTAATCTGATAATTAGTTGGCATGTAGTTGCAATGTAACTTTTAATCAACAAAAAGGGACCAATTATAAAGTGATAACATATATATTTTTAAATTTTGAACTTTAAAAGCTTGTCTTCCCAGTTCATTAATTCTTTTCTTAACAAACTATTTTTACTTAATCTCTATCAAAGTCTCGCACATTTATATTTCAAACTGTTAGTATAAAACTCGTACAATACAGTTTTTCCCTACTTGGTAAGCATAATAAATGATTTAATTTTCAGTGACCTCAGTTGCCACATTAATATAATGACCATGCAGTGCAGGGTTCATCTTGTCAAAAGGCCATTTTGACATTTACCATTTAGCTTTAAAGGAAGATCCTCTGTTCAAAAATAGCAACTGACTGTACTATTTCTATCCTGACCTTCAGAGCAATTCAAAGTTTCCATGTCTTTTTGAAGTTTTCATGATCACAGCCATGAAGGTCGTCAGTCATGATGTTGTGTTTTCTATATTGAACAGACTGATGGATAGAACAATGTAATTTCTTTACAAAGAAACACTATGCATTTTTTGAGCTGTCAGTATGTGGAGGGTAGTTAATTTTCCTCAGTGTGACATGACTGTCATACTCAGATATAATTGCACATATATCAACCAGTGGTCTTTGACTATGTAATTACTAAAATACTTAATGATCAATGCTAAATTATGCAAGCTGCTCAATGACTTATGACCAATAATGAATACAGCAGTCAAACTGTCAATCATTTTATTCTTCATGCAGCTTAAGATGAATTTCTAGCCTTCACTGTCACCAATTGTTCCACTAATGAGATCTCCATTTCCTTTTATCTCCTTAAAGGAATGCATAGTGACGTTGCAAACAATGAAGAGAACAAAGATTGTGTGCTCTCTTCAGCTTCTGGTGCAACGTCATTATGTGTTTACATTATAAAGGCGGATTGGTATGAATTTTTTACAAATTTTAACTAGATTGAAAATAGTAGAGGTAAATGTAAATTTTATTCTTTCAATTCATCAAATAGGGGTATGGGGCTAATATGATTGTTCCCTTTCATTTAAAGGTATCATGTTTCTTTGGAAAAGCTGTTCTTTACACCTGTTTTATTGAAGATCTATATATTTGTTTAAGTAGAGGGTTAATTAATGATATATGATAAATAATGATAAATGATCGGTTGTAAAAATATAATTCAAGTATGTGGGCTTCCTTTGAGGATTAAAAGATCATGTTCACTAGCAGAGATCATTGAGCTCATTTGGCAGATGATTTTATTTGAAGTGCTTTCATTACATACAACATATTCTCTACAAATAATGTGGATTACTTTATCTCGGCTATATAGCATTGCATTCTGCTGCCTTTTTTTTTTTTTTTTTTTTTTGGAACAATAACTGCAGTTCTTCAAAAAGTGGAATCTTTATGCTACTTTGAAAAATGCACAATTAAGTATATTTTTTCCCTACATGCTTATAGCAGGTTTAAACTGAATACTTTCGTTAATCTTTTATAATGCATATCATAACGTTGTGATACATGTACTTTTTGGATACAGATTTATTATATTTAATTTTCTTTCTTTAATAGAGCATAGCATTATGTATTCATTATGTTTATAAATTATGCATAACATGATTACAATAATCTTCTTGTGTGTATTAGCCAGAATCCATTATAACCATGCAAAATTTGCATAATCATGGGCATAAATGTCTTGCGCCTTTCCAGTATGAGGGCAAAATTACAACTGATGTTAAATTACTAATATGATTATCACAATTACTGAATCCAATTTGCTACATTTAAATGCAGAAATAGATCCACTTTTTGTATAGGACTACTTTTGTTTACTGCTACAAGCTGTCTCTAAAGCTTAAAGGGCACCTATGGTAAAAAATCTACTTTTCAAGCTGTTTGGACAGACATATGTGCATGTATGGTGTATAGACCGTCATATTGGGGTGATATAAGCACACCCAGTGCTTTTTTTTCAATTTAACAACATAAAAAATGGTGGACCAATTGGAGCGGTTTTCAAACCGACTGCAACTTTACGTAGGAGTGTGGTCCCCCCGCCCACCAATATTGATTGACAGACGCGTCATCATATCCTCAGTTTGTTGATTCACGTCCGCCATTTTCAGCGTGAGTCGAAGCAATATCACTAAAGGAACACCCTTGCTCTATTTTTAGATGCAAGGCTCATTGGGCTCAACATAAGATCAATATTCTCCACATTATCGCACTAATCAGAATTATTGGTTGTATCTTTAGGTAGGTTTGCAAACATGTGTACTTCTCATTGGGTCTACCTTATACTCCAGCCGTTTGCATTTCTCGCGATCCCAGAAGCTCCCTGTGATCTTAACTAGCATGCGTTTTAGAATTCTAAACATAGGTTTCTATCAGGGTACACTCAAGTTGACGGCTGGCTGCTGCAGAAACCTATGTTTAGAATTCAAAAAAGCGTGGCGCGACGATTCGGGACACTTCATGTTTCTGTCGCGCCACAGAGAGTGTCTGGTGTGTCGTATCGCGGCTTCGAGCGGCGCATCCGGTGCCTGAGTTAAAGTTAATTCAGTGTGCGTGGTTATTAGTTTCTGTGTACAAGCTCGGCACTTGAAACTAGCACACAGTTGGCTGTAAAACTGTAAAAAGACACAAATGATTTTGTACTCTCTGCTTGGTCTGTGTCTGAGCCGTACATGTATGACTGAATGCGGATCCTCTCCTGCTCCTCTCAGTCTGCCTGTCTGTGTTGCAAACACAGAGCGGGTGAGCTCATGAACCTGCCCCCTTTGCTACGTTGGGCGGGAAGCCGAAACTAGTCTACATGTGAAGCAACACACCCCTAAATCAGCGAACTGTGGACACGCCCCCAACATGACACTTTTTAACAAATTATAATACAAAAATCTGAATTGTGTTTTAAACTGAACCTAAACTGGCACACTCAGAAGAACCATAATATTAATATTAAATCATAAAAAAGAGGTAAACTATGTGCCCTTTAAGGTCATATCAAATTCATTAAACCAATGCATTAGTTATTAAATCATTGCATTTCGACAGTGAACCTTGTTTAGCTTCACAAGAAACATTTTGACTACATGGCTGCTGGCAATGTGAGCCAAAACAAATGCATCTTTTTATTGACACAATATGAATTCTCTTTTAAAATAATGTTCCTATGTAAACCCATTCTGGGACTCTAAAAAGCAACATTATGCATGAATAATGATGAAACAATCACCAAACTGGAAATAAGATGCCCTCTGATAGCATTGAGTCAGCCAAGATAACAGTGCAATCCCCAGCCTCCAATGTATAGTAGTTTCTCTTTTCATCATCTTTTCATCAGCATCTCATTTCACCCATTTGTAATATCCCTGCTCACTCAAGTATCTGCACCAATAGCTCTTTAGAAGGATATTTAGTAATACTTTACAATACAGGAGCACTAATGTGCATTAAATTAATGCTTAACTAATGCACAAGTAAGCTGTATTTTTTAGACAAACAAGTATGTTTACTTAACATATTTCTTAAACAACTACAAACATATTGTATTGGCATTTATGCTGTAGAAGAGTAAAACACATGCAGTATATTTAAGGTACACTCTTTGCTATTAACAAATCATTAAACACTTTTAGCTCAATAAACTACTAATTTACTGCTTTTTAAATGAGCTTGGTAGTAGTTGGTAGTTGGATTTAGTATTTGGATTTAGGTATTGACAGGATTAGAGATGTAGAATAGATCATACTTACAGCCAGTACAGCCATTATTGTATTAATTGCCAGGTAATAAGGCTGTAGTTTATAGTGTAAATTGGTCCTTATAGAGTGTTATGTCTATATATGTTGAGTCACTTGACTCATATATAGAAGTTAAGTAATGTTATTGTTGTTGTTGTTGTTTTAGTTAGTCATGTGCCTCAAGATGTAAAGTAATTATATAATGATTCCTTTGCAAATCATTAGCTAACATTTAACAAAAACAAGCAACTGGAGGTTGGCATGCATTGCTTTGACCCACTGTCATATATAACACATTCATTTACATTAATGATACTATATGTTAGGGAAGTAATGCAATATGACACACTAACAACACTAATAAAGAAGCAAATTGTAGGTTTTCGACTTTAAAATAGCGTAATAAAGCAATATCATTTGTACAATAACTTTTAACTAGATGAATTGCGCAGTTGCGGTACCATATCTGCCTTATGCCACCTGAAACAAATAAAGGAACCATGGACAAAGAAATGCCTATGAGAAGATGATTTATACTATGGTCTGTGCTATCTAGGCTATGATCTGCTAGGCTATGATCTGCACACTGATCACGTGTTATTTTCGTAGCCAAAAGCCAACTGTGAGATGAGAAATACACCAACAATTCTGCCATAGGGAAGACCCACCAAAGAAACCTAAGAGGGTTTTCTTTTTCTACGAGGAAGAAAAATGGCAAGAAACTGATTGGACATGAGCCAAACACAGATTTGTATTTTCGAGGTAGATGCCTCAACTTCCTGAGTGGGAGCTGTAATTTCTCAGCTGTAGGGGAATCCTCTATGACTTGAACAATGTGCCTTCTTCTCCTGCAATCTCACTTCAACGGAGCAGAATTATAAAATTGGAAATCATGAGTTACTGGGGATCTGGCCCTAGAAGAATGGAGACACAACATCCCTTTGTAGTATACACTGATCATCGAATCCTTGAATATCTCAGGCATGTAAATCTTGTCTCAAGTGCATTAACAAAGATGGGTTTTTATTAATACATTTTTTTAATAAAAAGCAGTAAAAACTACCCTGAGGGGGAAAACATAAATAAAAAAGACAAGCTAGACTGGGCTGGGCTGGTAAGACTTGACTGGAAAGACATAAAAGGAACAAGAAAACAGAAAGCATCGATGAAGAACTGGCACAAAACAGCAGACACTAGGAAGTTTTAAAACAAAAAAATCAGCAAACAAACAATTGAACAGAATTAACTAATAATTGGATAAGAAGATATGAGGGACTAGACAATCGATGAGAGCACATGACACAAACAGACTAAAGCTGCGGTCACACTAGAGTTTGTGTGTGTGAAATTCTGTCGTACGGCGCTGCGAAAAGCGACAGGATTAAATAAAGATTATTATACATTAAAAAAATCGAGCAATAGCTCCATATTTTAAATTTCTGTCCAGAGAGGTCATGTTTTGATCCTCGATTGGTCTCACGCAGTCAAGTGATGCGATTTCGCAGGTCAGAGTTTACCAAGCTTGAACTTTGCACCGCAGCGAACTGCGAAACTTAACGCATGACCCTGCGTTTCCGGTCTGACGCATTCGCGTGAGTATGAATGGAAGTCTATGGGGAGAAAAGTCCAGTGTGACTGCAGCTTTACACAAAATTCACATGCTCAATTCAAACGCAAATAGAGCATACAGCCAATGAGTGCATTCAATGAGAGTCTCGTGTTTTCACACAAAACAACAATATGTGGCCACGGCTACAAACAACGGCAATGTAGGATGTGCACACTCGCTACAAAAACAAAAATAAACATGACTGAAGTGGCAGAGACTTTCTCAGCAGTACGAAAGGAAAAACTTTCTGAACTGGTAAATTCCTCCAAATCAACAACATCTATGTTAGATCCCATACCAACCAAATTATTAAAACAGTGGCTTTTAGAGGTTGCTGTACCTTTTCTTAACATTTTGAATTCATCCCTGTTTTTAGGATATGTTTTGAACTAGCTGTCATTAAGCCTCTTATTAAAGGGTCATGGTTTAAAACCCTAAAACACGTTTTTGAGATGTTAACAGACATATATGTATATGTGCCACATTGCTAAAAAAAGCTATTAGGATTATTCAATTCAATTAATCTTTATTTGTATAGTGCTTTTACAATGTAGATTGTGTCAAAGCAGCTTTGCATAGAAGATTATAGTAAATTGAAACAGTTTAGTTCAGTTTTCAGTAACAAGTAAAAATTGGTTGTTTTGCATTGCTTAGAGCAAATTCATTCTTCCGGTTTAAAAATAAATTTTAAAGCAATGTCACGATTCCAGAATGGTGATTGGTCAGCAGTACACAGTGGCACACAGTTTTCAGCATGCCTCTGCATTAATTCATGAGAAAGAGTTGGTTCGAACCAATCAGCGCACTCTATTGTAAATGAGCTGCAACTTCCTTATTATGTATGAGATCAACTCTGTCGTCAACTCTTTTTACCTGTTTACCTGAATTGTTCAGAAATCCGTTAGTGTTATGTTTTAACCTATTTAATCCCACCGGTCACAATTGTGACCACGTTTTTGCTTGCATATTTTTCTGTACAATTAAAAAGCAACTCTTATTATAAAGAACATGTTCATATATAATGAAAATTTAAGATGTCTAAATGAGTTCAGGGCAGGTCTAACATGATTAGGTAGTTTGGCCATGTGATAATAAACATTAATTTCCTAGTTCTGCCATCTGAATGGAAAGATAATGTCAAAGCTCAGAAATGACAGGTAAGTTTTCTAAGTAAATTTTTTAATAGGAAATACATATTTTGCATGCATCATCATGAAAGGGTTATCTATACATACATATTAAAATGATATTATTGGGTTGTTTTTTTCTGCTGTCAAACTGCTGATAATTATAGACGGTCACAATTGTGACTGGTGGTACAGTAGGTGAGAGTTCAAAGTGGCTATTACCGCCGTGGCTTATACCGCCGCCGTTTGAAATAAATGCTGCTCTGTTTTTAGTGTAAGACCGCAGTTTGTGAAAAAGCCGCCAGGGGGCGCAAAGGGACGGGATGCGAACGGAAAGAAATAGCCTTTACAGCAGCTTTAAATATGCTACTGTGCTTGTAAATGATATTAAACAATAGGTCAAAGCATTATAAGTCCTTCATTAATCATTTAAAATTTGTTAACACACTTTATTGTAAACTTTTTAAGTGCAAAGAGGACTCGTTTTGGAATTGAAGAAATAAAAGACAACTAACATGACACACACATTCAATACAAATAAGTAGTCTTAAATAAATAAAGCAGTCTTTTAGCCTGCTTTTAGTGTTTGCCGTTTTGATAGGACTAAGACAAGACTTTTTCATTTATGTTTTTATTTATGTTTTTATTTACATTTTCGTTGTTGATTATATTTTACTATCTTATTTTATGTCTGAATTATTGTACATAATAATAAACGAATAATGAAAATAAATTAAAAATCTTAGCTGATGTTTCGGAGTCGAAATAATATATAAAAGAGAAATGTTCTTTTAACAGTCCCTATATATTTAATCTTTTTCTTTCTTTTTTTCCTGTCATTTCTCTTCAGCAAATTATATTTTTTAAAGCTGCTTGATTCTTTTAAAACCGAAAGCAGAGCCCGTCAATTGGTGTTTTTCCATAAGATACGTTTATCCTACGATAATTTATCCTCTGATCCTTTTGCATAAAGGTTTTAATAAAAAAAAACAGGTCACTTAATTACTTTTGATGTGCTAAAATATTTGTTAAACGAATGTTATTTAAAAAAAGCATATGCACATATTACAATTGTAAAATAGTCTAAAATGCATGGTCTAGTCAGAAATAAAGGAAATTAGTTATATTTAATGCATAAAATAGGCTAGCCTTTCTATAAATTGAGTTTAATTGATTTTAAACTTTTAATTGCATTTTAACGTCCTGTATAAATAATAAAAGTTGCATCAGATTGACGAAAAAACGAATATTAATACCTACAAACAGGGCCACGGTTACTTTTTTTTCACTGACTGGCATGACTGGCAAACGCGTCAGAAAAAAACTGCTGAATCTCTGCGAATATTTGGTTAACTTATAAAACAAATGTCTGGTTTAGTGATGTTAGTAATGCATAGAAAAATGCAAAGCAGAATTCTCCTGAGCTCATTAAACCACTGATGACAGCGACGGAATCACTGGCCCACCACGTTCTTACGAACATATTTTATTTATTAAAGGTATTATTTCATTGACCTGAACATAACCAGTTATAATATAATTACTAACCCATTGTTTAAAGCAGGCAACACTCTATTCAGCTATGTTCTGTGTTTTTACTTAAAAATATTTTCGTTTTGGCAAATGCTTGGAGCGTAATATAGATATTTTAAATAACAGGTAGTAGGGGTGGGCGGTACACCGGTGTCATAGTCATCACCGGTGTGACATTGCGCCACGACATGGATTTTCTAATACCATCAATACCGTAATAAATCAATTATGCGCCTTGAACGGCTGCATTTACATCAATAATAGCTAATTCCAAATAATAAGGCATTCGATTTTCTTCAAACGTTCAGTTGTGGTCTGAATACATGTCCTTATACTACAGGGCTCGAAATTGCAACCATTTTGGTCGCATGAGCGCCCGAAATTTAATCCATGCGCCCTCATAATATATTTGGGAGCATTTGTGTGTCTGAATATAATGAACAGGGAGATTTTGTAACTGCAGGAAATACAAACGGCTGAAGAGTGAAAAGTGCACAGGTTTGCAAACCTCACCTAAAGTTATAATAATAATAATGGCGCAGATGACAGCGATCATGACATGAGGTAAATGTTGATCCGCCAGCTGAGATCAATCGATTGTTTTCGGAGAAGGTGCCCGAATCTTGATGCGTTGCATTCACCGCGTGTTCAGCGCAAATGTCCGCTAAATATAAAATCTAACACTGTACACATCATCGCCAAAGAAACTCACCTTTACTAAGGTTACACTGAAACTACGGCTCATAACAAAGAGCGGAATTGCGCTGGTGGTCATCATGAGAATCCTGCTTTGTCTGCTCATAAATTGGTGCGGCTGACTCGCCTGCTTTATTCCACCAACACAGAGAAATGAAGATCAGCTCATAACGAGACTGAGCATTTACAATGACCCAAACCAAAACTTTTAAAGAGTGATAGAAGTGAGACTTTCTTTTGTCCGTTCTTCCTTGAGATGTTTTTTATTTTGCTATTGAAAGTAATACCATGATATTATGCCGTCACCGTTCAAAAGATAGAAACATTCATTTTCATAAGGCCCCATATTTAATGCGGTTTCGTTTTTAAACGCATAGGTTTTGTTACGCCATCCGTCCTATAGGAGTTTTGGATTTTGTGTATTCATGTTTGTGAAAAACACTTAATAGTGGAGACCCCTTCCCCCTTCTCATAACCAAAAGCTTGTCTGTCAGGTGTTAAATAGACATGTTAAATCATGTCTATTTAAGTGTCTTTAATATGGTGTATAGATTATTATGCGTTATTGAAACATCAAGGGGGACGCAGCAAAGTCACTTATGCATTAAAATTGTATTATTTTAAGCAATTTTATTATTTTATGCAACAGCCTTACATTTAAAACGGAAACTTAACTGCGATTATAATCAAAAAGAACTCAGCCTATAAGGCTAGATGTTTTCTTTCCCTTATTTATTAATTTATTTGTTCATGTGTTTGGCGCATGTAACTCGTGTGCCATCGGAAAACTAGTGTAATGACGGCAAGCCATCTTTCCCAGACTCGGGGCAAAGTCCTGCCTCTCCTTTCACTCCGTCCCGAAGCCCCAGCTGGCCCTCCTGGCATCCTCTGCGTAAAACATATGCTGGATAAGTTGACGGTTCATTCCGCTGTGGCAATTACAGACTAATAAAGGGACTAAGCCAAAAAGAAAATGAATGACGAATGAATGAATGAATAAATAAATAATAATAATAAAATAAAAATAAGGTAATAATCTTTACACACAGATGCCGCGTAAGTGGCCTTTTTTAATTTAGAGATGGTACATTTGAATTGCCTCTGCCACTTCTTCCCCCACCTCAAACCTGAAAGTTGAAGAGAGAACTATATTCTTTGAATAAAACTATTGAGCTATAAAGGGAAAAAACGCAGAAGAAATTTGCCATTATATTAATTTTAGCACAGCTGCCAGTCATTTTCACATTTGTTTTTCAGTTAGGGATTAATATTAAAGTAGCCTAGTAAAAATGTCTATACTATAATATTATAATTTGTTACATCCATTATTATTATTATTATTATTATTATTATTATTATTATTATTATTATTATTATTAAAGCTATACAATTGACAAAACGCAGAACCCTTAAAAAATTTGCTTTCATTTTGACATAGCTAAAGCACACGTTTAAAGTTATGTAAAAAAAAACATCCCATTCTACAGCAGCAGTCAAGTTAGGACACTTAAAAATGCCTTTTGCGTTTGAAGATGATCGACCTGCGAAGTTATGTTTACAGTGTTATAAAAGAAAAAGGTAGGCTATTTAGTGCGTGTGGATTTACCGTAGACAGGCTTTCTGTTTGATAATGCCTAAAAATTTAACTAAGTAACACATTAATTTTAGCAACTATTTTTAAATGGCATTTAAAATTTAAATTCATTTTTTAATTTAATTTAACATTTAAATATAATTTAATTTAAAACATTTATTTTTTCCTCGCTGATTTTGGTTGGGTAATAAAGCGTGATGACTCAGATATGATCTAGTTTAGCTTGCATGTGTGGGCATATTTTGACGTCTTTACCTAAAACTTTAAACATTTATAATATTTAAAATAAAACGGAAAGAAATAAGGAGACTAACATAATTTAAACCACTTATTTGGTGCTTAAACCACCTTCAGAAAGTTTTGCCAGCTGTGGTAGAGCGCAACGGAGGCTCCACTAGAATGTAGCAGATGTGTTAAAACTTGGTATTATTTATTAATATGTTATTAATGTGTTTTTGTGTTCCTCGTCTTGTACGTCGCCGTGTTATTGTGCGTCAACGTCACGTTTATCTGTCCAAGTGCGCATATAGTCGAACATTTCTGCTCGACATCGGTAGAAACAAACTTCACAAGTTAAACTCCGCGGACACTGATGAGCTGCGAGATCTCAGCTTGCTCCGGATGCCTACCCATCCTCCGACCCCCACCTCACCACCTCGCCCACAATGGAGGCGCTTCAAGCGGCGCGAGAGGAAGCAGAAGAGGGGTAAGCGCTGGGGTATCCGAACAAGGCTAGCGGCTAACCCCCACAAACCCGCTATCCCCTCCATCATTCTAGCTCGCTAGACAACAAACTGGACTACATCCGTCTACTTCGTTCATCACATAGGACTGTAAAGGACTGTTGTGCTTTTGTGTTTACGGAAACTGCACATTAGTGAGCAGCAGACAGCCCACCCCGATGCTTTTCTCATCCTGGCAGGGGACTTTAACCATGCAGACCTAAAGAGTGTGTTTCCAAAAATACAACAACACATAGACTTTCCAACACGGGGCAATAACACAATGGACTTTGTTTACATCACACAGAGAGGAGTTTACAAAGCCTTCCCCCTCCCCCACCTTGGTGGACCACTTAACTGTCATGCTAATGCCTGCTTACAGACCGATCGTTAAAGTCACCAAACCGGTTTGCAAGGAGATACAAGTGTGGCCAGAAGGTTCTTCAGAGGCTTTACAAGACTGCTTCAATACCACAGACTGGGATATGTTCAAACAGGCTGCCACCCTGCCAGCTGCATCACTGTGTGGTTTGGAACCTGCAATGCATCCTGCAGGAAAACACTTCAACGCATAGTGAGAACAGCTGAGAAGATCATTGGTGTCTCTCTCCCCTCCCTTCAGGACGTTTACAGCACACGTCTTACCCGTAAAGCCCTCTGCATAACAGCAGATGCCACCCACCCAATGCACAACTTCTTCAGTCTGCTGCCATCACACACACACACACACACACACACACACACACACACACACACACACATATTAATTTATATATATTTGGTTGACAATAAATAAATAAAAGAAAGAATTAATGAATGAATTCTACAGTCTGCTTGTGCCTCTATGTTTGTTAGTTACTGGAGACATCCAGTAAGACACAGTCAAATATTCAGTCCAAATGCACTGGAGAGACCTGAAACATGTTAATTTTTCCTTATTGGCTATATGACATTTAGATGTTGCATATTATTCTGTGGTCTTAAGGAAAGTGTTAAGTATTTCAGCACATAAGAGCAAATATAGCTTATAGCCCATTTCGTTGTGCTCGGCAGTTTTTCACTAATAAAGCTCTTCATGTAAATTTCATTTTTCAATTTTAGCACGTCATATAAAAACATCGCCCTTGCACCCTCATTTATGATATCCAGCCGCCGGGCCTGCTATAGCGAAACTTTATTGTTTGAGAAGAAACAAAAACGGAAACTGTGCATGAAAACCTGGCTGGGAAGACGGCGATAACATGAATTTTCTGTTCTTCAACGAGAAAAAAAATCGCAGACACGACACAATGACGGCGTTAATTATACAACGCAGTGTTTACGATCATATTAACAACTAACATTAATATCAATAACTCCTCTGGCTTTAGACTTTACCTTTTAGAGCTTGTTCTTGTCGGCGCAATATAAGTTTATTGCATGTATAGCTACGAATCAGATTATGAAGAATGATTAAGAGCATGCTTTTCCTTTATTTCATTCTTTCCGTAATGTGTTTTATTTATTTATTTATTTATTTATTTATTTATAATTTTTTAAATAATGATGACAATATTCACTGTCTAAGCATTCCTCGGTATACTACCAACAAATTACGCCCCTGTACCCAAGTAGCCTACCTAAGTTATTTACATTTCATGTAAAAAATAAGAAATCAAAAAAGACCAAAGTATTATGCTAAATATCCGTACAAACGAACATGTTTGTTGTTTAACTTTCGTTGATTAAACAACACAATACAGCCTATAATAATGTAGGCTAGTTAAATAGAAATAACTTTAACTGTTTGAAACAGTAAACGTTACATTTTAGAAACTTCACAAATACTAATCAATAATAATATAAATAGTAACGAAGAACAAAAATATTAGCCTAGGCTTGTAACAACATAAGTCAGATGTTGAAAAACCTGGCTGGGAAGACAGTGATAACATGAATTTTCTGTTCTTCAACGAGAAAAAAAAATCGCAGAAACGACACAATGACGGTGTTAATTATACAACGCAGTGTTTACGATCATATTAACAACTAACATTAATATCAATAACTCCTCTGGCTTTAGACTTTACCTTTTAGAGCTTGTTCTTGTCGGCGCAATATAAGTTTATTGCATGTATAGCTACGAATCAGATTATGAAGAATGATTAAGAGCATGCTTTTCCTTTATTTCATCCTTTCCGTAAGGTGTTTTATTTATTTATTTATTTATTTATTTATTTATTTATTTATTTATTTATAATTTTTTAAATAATGATGACAATATTCACTGTCTAAGCATTCCTCGGTATACTACCAACAAATTATGCCCCTGTACCCAAGTAGCCTACCTAAGTTAATTTACATTTCATGTAAAAAATAAGAAATCAAAAAAGACCAAAGTATTATGCTAAATATCCGTACAAACGAACATGTTTGTTGTTTAACTTTCGTTGATAAAACAACACAATACAGCCTATAATAATGAAGGCTAGTTAAATAGAAATAACTTTAACTGCTTGAAACAGTAAACGTTACATTTTAGAAACTTCACAAATACTAATCAATAATAATATAAATAGTAACGAAGAACAAAAATATTAGCCTAGGCTTGTAACAACATAAGTCAGATGTTGAAAAACCTGGCTGGGAAGACAGCGATAACATGAATTTTCTGTTCTTCAACGAGAAAAAAAAAAAAAAAAAAAAAAAAAAAAAAAAATATCGCAGACACGACACAATGACGGTGTTAATTATACAACGCAGTGTTTACGATCATATTAACAACTAACATTAATATCAATAACTCCTCTGGCTTTAGACTTTACCTTTTAGAGCTTGTTCTTGTCGGCGCAATATAAGTTTATTGCATGTATAGCTCCGAATCAGATTATGAAGAATGATTAAGAGCATGCTTTTCCTTTATTTTATCCTTTCCGTAAGGTGTTTTATTTATTTATTTATTTATTTATTTATTTATTTATTTATTTATTTATTTATAATTTTTTAAATAATGATGACAATATTCACTGTCTAAGCATTCCTCGGTATACTACCAACAAATTATGCCCCTGTACCCAAGTAGCCTACCTAAGTTAATTTACATTTCATGTAAAAAATAAGAAATCAAAAAAGACCAAAGTATTATGCTAAATATCCGTACAAACGAACATGTTTGTTGTTTAACTTTCGTTGATAAAACAACACAATACAGCCTATAATAATGAAGGCTAGTTAAATAGAAATAACTTTAACTGTTTGAAACAGTAAACGTTACATTTTAGAAACTTCACAAATACTAATCAATAATAATATAAATAGTAACGAAGAACAAAAATATTAGCCTAGGCTTGTAACAACATAAGTCAGATGTTGAAAAACCTGGCTGGGAAGACAGTGATAACATGAATTTTCTGTTCTTCAACGAGAAAAAAAAATCGCAGACACGACACAATGACGGTGTTAATTATACAACGCAGTGTTTACGATCATATTAACAACTAACATTAATATCAATAACTCCTCTGGCTTTAGACTTTACCTTTTAGAGCTTGTTCTTGTCGGCGCAATATAAGTTTATTGCATGTATAGCTCCGAATCAGATTATGAAGAATGATTAAGAGCATGCTTTTCCTTTATTTTATCCTTTCCGTAAGGTGTTTTATTTATTTATTTATTTATTTATTTATTTATACTTTTTAAAATAATGATGACAATATTCACTGTCTAAGCATTCCTCGGTATACTACCAACAAATTACGCCCCTGTACCCAAGTAGCCTACCTAAGTTATTTACATTTCATGTAAAAAATAAGAAATCAAAAAAGACCAAAGTATTATGCTAAATATCCGTACAAACGAACATGTTTGTTGTTTAACTTTCGTTGATAAAACAACACAATACAGCCTATAATAATGAAGGCTAGTTAAATAGAAATAACTTTAACTGCTTGAAACAGTAAACGTTACATTTTAGAAACTTCACAAATACTAATCAATAATAATATAAATAGTAACGAAGAACAAAAATATTAGCCTAGGCTTGTAACAACATAAGTCAGATGTTGAAAAAACCTGGCTGGGAAGACAGCGATAACATGAATTTTCTGTTCTTCAACGAAAAAAAAAATCGCAGAAACGACACAATGACGGTGTTAATTATACAACGCAGTGTTTACGATCATATTAACAACTAACATTAATATCAATAACTCCTCTGGCTTTAGACTTTACCTTTTAGAGCTTGTTCTTGTCGGCGCAATATAAGTTTATTGCATGTATAGCTACGAATCAGATTATGAAGAATGATTAAGAGCATGCTTTTCCTTTATTTCATCCTTTCCGTAAGGTGTTTTATTTATTTATTTATTTATTTATAATTTTTTAAATAATGATGACAATATTCACTGTCTAAGCATTCCTCGGTATACTACCAACAAATTATGCCCCTGTACCCAAGTAGCCTACCTAAGTTAATTTACATTTCATGTAAAAAATAAGAAATCAAAAAAGACCAAAGTATTATGCTAAATATCCATACAAACGAACATGTTTGTTGTTTAACTTTCGTTGATAAAACAACACAATACAGCCTATAATAATGAAGGCTAGTTAAATAGAAATAACTTTAACTGCTTGAAACAGTAAACGTTACATTTTAGAAACTTCACAAATACTAATCAATAATAATATAAATAGTAGGGAAGAACAAAAATATTAGCCTAGGCTTGTAACAACATAAGTCAGATGTTAAAAAAAACTGCGTCTCTCCGCCTTTTGTTTTCTATTCATATTTTAAATTCTTTGCCAGAAAAACTAACATGTTGACTTTGTTCGGTTTAAGCGGAGACTTATTTGAGATTACAATGTTTCCAGCAGCACTGAGACGTGTGCCTGTAGCGCATGCAGATACTTTTTCGCAACCGTGGCAAAGAGGGTATCTTGCTCCGCCGCCTGCATTTCTCGGAAACCAGCTCTACATCGCGGAGCGGCGCGTTCTCAACTACCAAATATGCTGCTCCATTTCTCATCAACGTCTACTATTTATCAGTTTCTCTTTTGTATTTGGCCATTTTTGAAAAGGCCTCTCTGCCATACCTGGCTGGACTAGCTGGGCATTTGCGTTCATGACACCGAGCTGGCTCCGCATTTCATGGGCTGGGTGACATGACCGCAGCTCTGGAGGTTCGACATGTTTGTCCATTTAACACTTCTTTTTCTAAACAAGCCCAACAAATAGCTTCATCCTAATTATTGATTCGCCTTTCTCGTTCGCCACGAATCCAAAATGTTTCCAGATTGGCGCTAAACGAGCATAAGCAGAGCGTAAAACACTGGCTGCAGTCAGTAAACCATTTAACAGATGCCCCGTCTGCAGCCAAACTTTAAAAATGTATAAAGCATATTTTAATCGTTTAACTGATATCATTCATCGGTTACAAACGTGCCCTTTCGGTTATTGCTTAATCGGTTATTTTGAGCATCCCCAACTAAACCGCATGTGAAAGCTCTATTTTTTTTTCTCTCACGGCCGCACGCCGGAGATCCGGCATGGTGCCGGAATACTTTAAGCCCTGGTAAGATCATGTTTATTACTAAGAAAACTAAATCAAAATTATATTTTAATTGAACACATCTGATCACATAAGGTACGCACAGAAAAGTCTGTTTAGTGTTGTGGAAAGGCAAAGCTGAATATCTGTGGTTAAACTGCCACCCAGCGGTCAAAAGCTGCTGGCGCACCAAGTACCGCTGTCGCCGCGGTATAAATGGCGCCATAAGGAACACATTGAAGTAGTAACATCTGTATAACACAGGGAGTCTATGTTGCCCATATGTCATTCTGTGTTAATCTGTGATGGTCACACAACATATAATCCATTTGCATTTAATCCATTTGCATATAATACATTTGAATTTAAGGCAAAGATTTGGCACTTATGGTAAAATGTAATCTGACTGTGAGCCTATAGTGGCCCATGTAGAAAATGGTAGATTTGGCCCAAATGATGGAGGACAATTGTGGGCCAGAGTTGGCAAAAATGTGACAGAGTGATATAAGGGTAATTCTGTGTCTAAACCTAAAATGGCATTTTTGGCAAATATTTGGCACAGTAAGCTTGGGCTAATGCAGCTGTGAGCCTAAAGTGGCCCAGAGAAAATATGGCAAATGTGGTCCAGTTATTTTAAAACATATGTGGGCCACTTTTGGCAAAAATTTTGCAAAGTAAGCTATGGCTAATGTGGATTTGAGCCTATAGTGGCCCAGAGAAGATATGGCAAATGTGGCCAAGTTATCCTAAAACATATGTGGGCCACTTTTGGCAAATGTTTGGCACAATAAGCTCTGGCTAATGTAGCTTTGAGCCAATAATGGCCCAGAGAAGATATGGCAAATGTGGCCCAGTTATCTTAAAACATATGCAAACGACTTTTGGTGAATATTTGGAACAGTAAGGGGTCATTAAAGGGTGATAATTATAGGGGTCAAACCATAGCTCTTTGACATGGCAGATATGGGTAGTAATATGCACTAAAACTGTTCGTTGTAAATTTACAGAATAATACTGGCAGCTGGGTTGTCAGTCACATACTGTATTTTTACAGTCCACTCCTGTTGTTTAAATTCAAAGTATATTACTGTTAAAATACATTTTTACACTGGGTTTTACACTTACAGCTCAAACCTTAATATAATTTTTTTGTTTGGGCTGCTGTAACTTTTAGGAACTTATTTTGAAAAGTTTATTCATTATGGCAAACAAGCCAAGTAAAAAAAATGAACAAAAACTCACAAACAGGATACTGAAGTGACAAAATCAACAACGTCAACATAAACAGCAGCACAATCAGATGTGAATCAAAAACATCACATGCAAAAACCTAGAATATTATCTAACCCTTGATGGATTTTCAGTTTAGTCCTTGTATTCAGTCAAAAATTTGAGGGTGATTTTTGATAGCAACCTGTCGTTTGAAAGCCACATTTCAAGAATCTGTAAAACTGTATTTTTTCCAACTAAAATGTTGCCAAACTTTAATATATTCTATCAATGTCTAATGCTAATTCATGCTTTTATGATCTCTTGGATAAATAATGAGTTACTAAGTGATTGTCCTGTAGGCCTAATTAACAAATTTTAGTTGGTTCCAAATGCAGCTGCTAGAGTGCTTTCTAGAACTAAAATATAATCATATTACTCTGGTTCTTGCATTATTACATTGGCTCCATATTAAACATTGTGTAAATTTTTTATTCTTGAAAAATCTAAATCTAAAAACTGAGGCAGCATTTTTGAGGAAGTTCCTGGTGTATTTCAGCCTGTCACGTCCACTACATTTAATTAATTCTGGAAAACTGCTTATACTTAGAATATCAAAATCAACTGTAGGCTGTAGATCCTTGTCATATTTGGTACCTAAACTCTTGAACAGCCTCCCCAGCACAGCTCGAGAGGCAGACAGTCTCTCAGTATAGAGAGTTTAATTGACTAAAGACATTTTTTTTTTTTTGCATTAGCATGCACACAAAACAAAAATGCATCTCTTTTGAAATCCAAATCCTCTAAAGCATTGTTACGCTGCATTAATTAGGGCAACCAGAGCGGGAAACACTTCCCAAAAAGACATTATAATTTGAATGGTATCTATGCTTATGTTAGCCTGTTTCTCCTTATCCTGAGGTCTCCATAATCCTGGACCCAACCTATATCCTGAGCAGATACTGTGGTGGTCATGGAGGAGTGGGGAGCGGGATTCCTGCAGACCACAGTGATCGACGAGTCTCCGCATGTATCCCATGGGTTAACCTAAACACCCACCATCTTTTCCACGGTGGACTCTCAAGAGAACTGGTTGTGTCCAGCTAAGCCTGTTTTTTATCAAGGTTTTTGTTCCTTCACTTTCATCAATTGGTGAGGTTTGGACTGTCACCACTGGCTTGCCTGTTTTGGGACTTGTGGAGATGCACATCAATGTATTTGGTCTTCAGTGTTTTGACTTTCAGAAGTAACATTTATATTACATTGAACTGAGCTAAACTAACCTTCATTTGTGAAAAGTGGACTAAAACAGTTTCAATTTATTAGAACTTCATCTGTTAAGCTACTTTTACACAATCTACATTGTAAAAGCATTACAGAAGTAAAGCTGAATTTAATTGAATTAGTTATTGTATATTATTGTACACTAAAACCAGGTTTTTGTAACATCAGGTATGATACAAATTAATACATATTTTTATAGTAAGTGTCATCCCCTTATTAGGGAACATTGGGAATTCAATACGGCATCCATGTGAATTTTGTAGCGGGCTGCTGATGTTGCTGTCTGAGTCACTGTGACTCACACAAACAGGATGTCCAGTCTGATGTTCATTACGAATGGCTTTGTGCTGTGGCAACGGCAGCTGAACAGTGAATCTTTAGAGAGACATCCTCCAGAGTTAGAATAACCGTCTGAGTGAATAAGCTGTCTGTGGGCTGACAGGGACCAACATTAGACAATACATCATCCAGTCCACCGAGGGCATCCAACACATACAGAGACCATACTTACATGGACAGCTAGACACAGAAAACAAAAACCATACCTTGTATATTTGTCAACAAAGGACAATTTGAAGCCAAGATTCAACAAATAAGCTGTATTCAATAACATTGTGTGACACAATAAATCGAAATCTGCATCATCACTCACATTACACAGGAATGACATATGTGGTTATCATGTGATTTATGATGAGCCTGATTTAATATGCCTCTCAGGCTCAGATGAATGCAATGCATGAAATCCTATAATAATTTACTTATCTCAAACATAATGAATTAAATATTAGTGTTTGCAGCACTAAGAACTGAAATTGATTTTAACTCATGGTTGTTTATTTCCTCCTACAAACAATTTGATCTTGCTTAATATTTAATGACTAAAATTATGAGAATTCCCATGATAGTGGATGTTTAAATTTTTTGGTCATTCATTCATTCATGCATTTATTTAAACAAATTTTGTTGTTGTTGTTTAATGTTCACAAAGATTGGTTGTTTAAAGTCTGTGGGAGCATGTTTGTGCAACTGAATGTTTTGATTTTGTCTTGTTCTGTTCTCATATAATGTCTAATTATATGAGAACACAATAACACAAACTTCATCCACAAAGTGTTATAAAATTAACAAAATATAGTTTCTACATATCTAGTGAATAGGTTTCATTTGAATTAGTAAAAAAAGCTCTACAGTTTTCAGATCAAGACATCTTTGTTTCTATAGTATGTTTACAATTTAGATTGTCAAAGCAGCTTTACACAAAAAAAGAGATAAAAGGCCATAACAATGTTTCAGGCTTTGAAACATATTAAGCATAGCAGGCAGTAGATAAAGTGCTGGTGTAGTATTAGTTAAATGAAAAGGTATTCAGTTCAGTTAAATACAAATGTCTCTGCTGAAGGATGAATCAAAAGCAGCTCTACTGACCCCAACCAGTCTATGTACATTTTATTATGTATTTGACTTCATTTTGTGTTATTTACTTGTGTCTTAAGGAAAAAAGAGACTAAATATTAGAAAAATAGTCAAAGTTCCAGTAAAGAAAGTTCCACTTTTCTACCCTCAAAAAAACTGTGCTGCTTGTTCAAACACAATGTGAACAGTTCAGAACAATGACTGAATTTATAACAGCCTTAGTGCTTCTAGTCATTAGATGACTTTAACGATTAGAGACTGGTTCTGTAGTTTAGAAGGTGGAACTATTCCACCATATTGCACATTTCTCTTTCTCCCATTTATATGTATAGTGCCTTTGTATCTGAAGTCTTAAATGGCTACCTACATTTCTTTTATATATATATATATATATATATATATATATATATATATATATATATATATATATATATATATATATATATATATATATATATATATATATATATATATATAAACTGAAGTAAAGCTGTTATCTCTTCAGTAGTTATCTTCAACCCATTCAACTCTCTGTTATAGATGAATGGAACCACTTTCTCATTGCCATCCTCAGATAAAAATGGCTTCAATGTAATCCCTCCAGCTCTACGCAACACAGACTCCCACAATATAAAGGCACAGAAACACAATACACTTCTCTTCTTAATTAAAAAGTCAACTGGGGTCTAATGGGGTTATTCCAGTTTGCATGTGCTATTGCCTCCTTGTCACAAATACATGATGATGCTATAGTTAGAAAACTGTCAGTGAGACAGTGTGCAGTTACCATGGAGTCATAGTGAGGATGTGATATTTACACTTATTTACACAGGCTTGTTAAGACAGACTCTAGCTAACTCGTTAGGGAGCACCCTTTGAAAAGTGGTCAAAATCAAAAAAAAAAAAAAAAAAAACAAAGCTTGAAAAAGTTGCTGTCAGTAAATAAGTATAATGAAATATCCCAAATAAAATTCTGAGATCCTTGTCAAATAAACACATTACAGCATTTCTTTCGAGTCAGATTTTAGAATAAGTTTCTTTAATTTATAAATCTTGCATCTGGCAGAATTTGTTCTTCTTGAAATACTCCAGTTTATATTGAGAGCTCTGAGTTATGGTTTCATTGAGCATCCTTATAAATGGACTGTAGCCAAAAGCTCTTCTGAATTATTCAACAGGCGCTTCTCAAAGAAGGGCTTTGCTTATGCATTCACCTCTATTTGAATGTCAGAGTCTCCTCTGTCTCTGGTCTGTTGTCTCATTTCTTCCTGGTGAATTATCCTCAGATGAAACGCTGCGGAAAACTGCTCTTTCCAAATTAGAGGGCCAAATTTAAACCATCAATGTTCTGTCTGAATTGTTCTCCATTCATAGCATGACAGTTTAATAAATCCCCTTTTGTTCTGCTCTCTCCTCTGGCTCCAGAACAATATTCTTCCAATTCAGAATTCCACCATAGCTTTGCTATTAAAATATTGTGTGGAAGATATTAAACATATTCATCAAAGACACACATGTTTGAATCATAATTCATGACTTCCAGAAACAGAAAGCTGAAGATACATTTTTTCTGCAATTTATTTTGCATGTGTTCTTAATCTCGTTTATACCTACAATTTGGCACAGAGTACTGCATTACTAATGATTATTGTTGGCTCTTATGATACATTTCTTAGGTTGGTTGTTACTTATTTGTAAGTGAGAAGCATCTACTAATCAAATAAATGAGGTCAAACTGTATCATGATTTTTTATCATGGTTATTTCTGTGCAGTTTCTGTGTTGTGGATTATATGGTGTTGTACCTGCATCTTTGTAATATTAAGCCATAATAAAAAAATGAAGATGATGTCTAAATGATCTTAAAGAATTGAACAAATGTACAAAGTACATGTACATGGAAACAAAATTATACAGCTTTCTACTGTAACGAACAAACATTACATGCTTTAATTATTACTAGAGGGGAGTGATATCTGGAAATATTCCAGGTCACCATAGAGTAATTGAGTTGTGTTTGGTAGAGGGAACCACATGGTGAACTAAGGCTACCGACCCACTCTGCTTTCTTTAAGAACATTATTTTTGCTGCTCAAATACAGGACCTGTTGTCCTGGAGGGTCCTGGAGGGATTTTTGATACTTTCAATGGACTTCGTTGATTTGGTTTCAGCAATCTTTATGCTCATCATCAGCGAGTGAACTATATGCTTAGACTTGGAATGACGGTCAGTGACTCTTAAATTCCTCATCGTTTTCCCAGAGTGAGGAAGTGGACATTATTGCATCGCACTCAAAAACAATCTATACAACATTCACCCCACCATCTATTTCATTTAAACAGACTGTGTACTTTCAATGACTACTTAGTTCTGTATCAGAATGATTTTGTTTGTGTGGGCTATATTTACATGTAGAGAAATTAAACAAGAAGGAAAGGGGAAAAAAAACAGGCTTGTGAAGTTTTGAAATTTCAGTATGTGTAAAATAAAAATTCTGTGAACTCCCTCAGTGTAGCATCTTGCATACACAGAAGAGGTGTTACACTACATAGATATTAAAAGCAATACAGTGCCCCCTTCAGGTGAATAATATTGAATTGAACTTTGCTGTTTGTTCTGTTGTTTGTTATTATCAGACTAAATGCAGCATAAAAGTACAGTTATTTGTGTGATCACTTATGTGGTAGGCCTACTGTACAGTATTCTGTACAAGCTATACAAAGTAATTATTTAATAGCTGTGAATCATGACCTTCTGAATAATATTATTAACTAGATTAATGCACCAAAAAAAAAAAAAAAACATGAGCGTGCAGTGCAAGCTTCATTACTGCGCCCTTTTAGTACAAATGCATTCATAATAGTACAATTTAGTACACAATGCAGTGCTTGATAACTCCATTTGGATAAAAAATTACTTCAAAGTGTTCTCAATTGCATCAAATTGCCCAAAGTAAAATAGTTAATAATAATAATACTCCTTGCGTTCGCGTGGGTTTCCTCCGGTTGCTCTGGTTTCCCCCCACAGTCCAAAGACATGCGGTACAGGTGAATTGCGTAGGCTACATTTTCCGTAGTGTATGAGTGTGAATGAGTGTGCATGGATGTTTCTGAGAGATGGGTTGCAGCTGGAAGGGCATCCGCTGCGTAAAACATATGCTGGATAAGTTGGCAGTTTATTGAATAATAATAATATTATTAATGCTCCAAAACAAAAAGCAACTTGAAAAACACATTGAAATATTCTTTCATATTCTGTAAAGTGTGATGATATAATCAGATCAAGTCAGATCTGAGACCATCAGAAAAATGTTTATCAATGCATCTCATGTGATTCTGGAAATAGCTTTAAAGCAAATATCAAGCAATTAGTATTCAATTACTCCACTTTTAGGAAAATTATCTGAAATTTGTATAAAAATGCAGTACAAACTTAGGAAAGTGCTTTTGTCTTTGAGGTCTACATTGGATTTATTTGCATAACTCATTGTCTTTCACTGGAGTCCATGCTTTTTAGACTCTCATTTGTCTTTATTCCATCCAGTGGCCACACATGCTTTAAGGATGGTTGTCTGATCCAGCTGTCAGCATTTCCCAACCCCGTGTGCCTGATGCAACCTGGATAGTCACTATGTGGCACTGTCAGTCTGATTCGTTGGTCATTCCTAGGTTTGATGGATGAGCAAACGAGGTGCAGAGAAGACTTGGAGCAGGGTCAAACATGAGTCAGGATGGCTAGCAGGATGCATTTGGTTCATGTATTTTTGTTTATACAAAACCGCTCCATCCTTACAGCATTCAGTGTGCAGTGAGTGATGACATAGCAGAGTTGTTTAATATTGAACACAATCTTCTATACTTTTTAATGATGCAATTTGAACAAATAATAACAATCATGATTAATAAGAGGGTTGGGCAAACGATGAAAGGATAAATATTTTTCAATAAAATCCCAAATACCTTAAAAGTGTATTAAAATAAACTAGCAAATAATGCTATATTTTTTATTAAATACTTTAAAACATACATTTTCTAGGGAGCATGAAATTTCTTTGCAAAACTTCCATCAGTTGGCCTATTTGTCAATCCCTTCACCATTTCATTGACTCAATGAAATGAACCATGTATGATGGCAAAAGTTATTCTCTGGCTATTTCAAGCATTAAATCTGACATAAGAGACCAGCTAACAGATCAAATTTTTACATATTCATGTGATCCTACTTTTCCTCTACTCCTGCTACATTAGTTAGCATTAATTAATCAATATAATGAATCAGAACATTCTACAGTACATATGTTGGGTGTGTTTTCACCCATTGCATGGACAGTAAAATTGCCATCATCTCTGTTTTTAAAATGGTAAAATGCTTAATCAACCCCTTAAAAATCTTAAATTTTAAAAAGGGAATATAATGTACAGTTTATATTGCTGCTGCCCTACAACCTGATCACCAATCTATAGAAAAAATGTTTCATATGTTGTTATTATGTTATCTTAAGGAATACACTTTTTCTTTTCATTAACTATACAGAGCGTCAACTTCATTCATTTATTCATTTTCTTTTCAGCTTAGCCCCTTTATTAATCTGGGGTTGCCACAGCGGAATGAACCGCCAACTTATCCAGCATATGTTTTATGCAGCTGATGCCCTTCCAGCTGCAACCCATCACTGGGAAACATCCATACACATACATTCACTACGGACAATTTAGCTTACTCAATTCACCTATACCACATGTCTTTGGACTGTGGGGGAAACCGGAGCACCGGAGGTAACCCATGCAGTCATGGGGAGAACATGCAAACTCCACACAGAAATGCGAACTGACCCAGCCGAGGCTCAAACCAGCAACCTTCTTGCTGTAAGGTGATCGTGCTACCCCACTGCGCCACCGTGCAGCCCAAGCATCAACTTGGAATTGATCATATTTGAAACAACCAATAAAGCTATTTTTTGTACAGTTTTTACAGTACTTATTTAACTGGATGTGTCTCAATTTGACCTTTTAGGAAACAACAGAACATCATCTTCATTTTTTTTTTTTTTTTTACTGTTTTATACTCTTTTCAATAATTATTGGCTTACTTGTCTTTTACATTATTTTTATGTGATCAAAAAAATGTGCTTCAAGTACTACTACTGAGAAAGCAGAAGCCACAATTGTGTGACGTCATCATGTAGATGATGTTCTACAAAGATTTTATATTTCATGTAGTTTTTTTTATACAAATATTGAGCCATTTTCATTAACCCTATCAAATACCAATGCAAAGACTACTTTATATTGAAATAGGTATTTTAAATTCATGTTTCATAAATACTGACCATCCATGATTAATAATAGATCTCATAATTTTAAACCTAAATTATTACAGTATGTTTCGATTTCACTCAAACCATGTGCTTTAATGATGAATACATTTTAGAATACAAATGTCAGTACACATATTTTACTGTAACATATCAACAACAATATCAAACAACTTGCCCTTGTTTGTCATTAGTGAAAAATGTGTCCTTGTATGAGTTCAAACTACAGTACATTATGTAGATTGTAACACTTATTTATTGAACCCTTGTCAAAATGCATACTTTTAGGTTTTATTTTATTGAATTGTTCTTGCAAACACATTTTGTCATTTTGATGGGCCCCATATTATGTTGATTTAATAAAATATCCTTGTTGGTTAGAACTTTTATTAGAGTCTTAAGAGTATTAGTACAATTATGTCAGGGTTAGGTTTAGGTTTCATTCAAGAGTTACTGTAGCAGATATTAAGAATGCAGGCTTTTAGTAGTCTTACAACTTTCAGTTGATGACATAGCTTAAAGGGCACCTATTTGACTCCTTTTACAAGATGTAAGATAGGACTTTGGTGTGTCCAGAATGTGTCTGTAAAGTTTCAGCTCAAAATACCCATCAGCTTATTTATTATATAATGTAGAATCTGGCCATTTTGGTATCTGATCACAATGTAGCTGTTTTGGTAGCCTGTGGCATTAAATCCAAATGAGCTGCTTCTCCCCGCAACCGCTCCGACTTGCATGTATGATAGAAAGAGACACGGACAAAGCTGAAATAAGGACATGAGTCCAAAATGCCAAGTAAGTTTATTTGATGTATTTGTGGTGAAGTCTTTAAATGTCAGTAAATAAAAAAAAAGAGACTTGTTGTGTTTATATCAGTCCAATATGACAGTGGACACACTATACCTACACACAGTTCTGTCCAAACAGCTTACAAAAGTTGATTTTCATCATAGGTGCCCTTTGACTACAATTATAAGCAACATAATGTCTGATGTAATAACAACTGCAAAGATATAATCTATGAAGAAAATAATTTGTATTGATTATCCATATCTAAATTACGATTTTTCAAATAGGTTTTTAATGAGTACTTGACAGAGATTTTACTTGTGCGACATTTTAGAAATTCACACCACAAGCTGGGACACTGCATTTGAATTGCATAGTTCAACAACTTAAATATCACATGCACTCTGACCTTCTTCAATCCACCAATCAAGATGATCTATATTGAAATGTCTGCACAGACCTTCTATTAAATTTAACAGATTCCATGCACTTCTGAAAAAGTCTTTAAAATTTTCTTCTTTTTTTAAGCTTAGGACAAGGAAATTGTGATTGTGACAAATAAAAACAGTAAAGTAGATTTTACATTCATTTTTTTATTCTTCAGTCTATTGGTTTGATTTGGAACATACATTAATTTTCAATTTAGAGTTTATTCATGGTTTATGACATTATGCATTGTGTTTCCTTCTAAACCATGGAAGATGTTACATATCCACAGATTCTCTTATTATAAGCTTATTGGGATGACAACTTTAACATATGGACATCTGCAGAATCATTTGATTACTTTCAGAGTTTTACAGCTAGATGAGGAATAAATGATTAATGTTAAAATGAATTCTGCCGGTTGCAAAATTGTCTTGTTAATGGTTTAACTTTCTGGGGTCTGAGCGTGTTTTGGGAGACTGAGGAAATTCTGATGTGCCCTGACATTTATCCTTTCCTCAGATGCTTATAAACATATAAGTGGCTAAAGTCAAATACCAAATACCAATACCAATGTAAACTGCACATTTTTTTATTTTATTTAGAATATATTTTAACCAATACCAATGTAAACTGCACAAGTTTTTATTTTATTTAGAATATATTTAGCTATCACACAAAATAACTTAAAGGGCACCTATGGTGAAAAATCTACTTTTCAAGCTGTTTGGACAGAAATGTGTGTAGGTATAGTGTATAAACTGTCATATTGGGGTGAAATAAACACACCCAGCCTTTTTTTTTTCAAATTTAACAACATTGAAACGGTGGACCAATTGGAGCAGTTATCACATCGACCGCAACTTTACGTAGGAGTGCGGTCCCCCCGCCCACCAACATTGATTGACAGCTGCGCGCATTAACATGTCTGGTAGTCACGTGTATAATCATATCATCAAGAGAGGATGAGCGCAAAGCAGCTGGGAATAAAAGGTGTGTTCAGTTGGCTAGGATCATCAATCATCATCAAATGTGATCAAGAGTGAGTTTTATAAGTTTAAAATGTTTTAAAACAGTGCACGTGTGTAATGAATTACAGCGATTCACTTCAGATGCACTTAATCAGCACAGCCGCGTGTCAGAACAATTATAAAGGAAGACGCTTCAATCGCGGTTTGTGGACGTTAAATCAGGTTTATTTTGTACATTAATATAAGAGATATCCATACAGCAGTGGATATTACCAGTATCATGACACATATGCGTGCAAAACGAGTGCAAAGCTTAACGCGCTGTCTCTCTCTCTCTCTCTCTCTCTCTCTCTGTGTATGCGTGTCTGAGCTATGTGTGTATGTCTGCGCTAGGTTTGTGTGTGTGTGTATGTGTCTGCGCTATGTGTTTGTGTCCTTGCTGTGTGTGTGCGTGAACTTTGTAATGACATTGTGTGTGACTCATTGTTGCAACTCCACAAAAAAATGCATCAAATACTGATTGTTAAAGTTCTTACTGTAGTATTTCTCACACACGTTACGTGAGATCTGCTTCCTGAGGCAGCCGAGGGCGATTGCTGACAGGCACGTGGGAATGGTGGGCGTGGAGGACTAGTCTTAAAGGGCAAGTACAAAAAACAGCAAAACCTTCTTTCCAGCTATAATATAGACACTTCAAACAGCTATAATAAATAATCTGATGGGTGTTTTGAGCTGAAACTTTACAGACACATTCTGGGGACAAAAAAGGAGTAACCTATGTGCCCTTTAAGATAAACTTTTGAGTGCAGTAAGTTTTTTGTTGTTTGTCATCAATTTATTGTTTCTTTCACTGATAATTATTATTTTTTTAAATGGTATAAAACATGCTTGTAACACTGTAGTAATAAAAACGATTTCTTGTGCATTAACCCAGTGTTTAATAATAATTTCTAAATAACATTGATACACTGAAGTAGCCAAATGAAATATTATTTTGAACATGAAAAACAATTACTTTAAATCAAAATAATATTTTACAACCTTTTATTTATATTTTTGCTCACATAATCGCATCAAAATAAAATAAAATAAATACATAATTACATACATAACACCTGTTGTAACTTCTCACCTTCTGAATAAAGCAGCATCAGATCCTTTTCTGGTGAGGTCAAATGGGTCATAACTCCATTTTATTCCTGAGAATGAAAATGAGACCTTTCTACCCAGCACCGCTGTGTTTGTTTGTGGGCATGCAAAAGTTCGGGTGACTGTCATTATCATTTATGTTTGAATGGCAGAGGCGAGAACTGGTTTTATCGGAGAGAGCTTTAATGAGCTCTCCCAGGAGAATTATGCATTATGTTCTGATTACCAAGTGTGACAACATTGGTTTTCAAAAGTGGTTGAAAGTGGACAATCCAAGCTTTATGCATGTATATCTCTCATGTATGTGGAACCAAAATGATTGGAGATTAAATTGTTTTTTCTGACATGTTTGCCAGTGTTACCATCACTAGCAATCTAATTCTTGAATATCGCTGAAAAACTACACGTCTATCACTAAATTGGACTACAGGTACCATCATGCACCTCACACACACCAGTTCCTGGTTCCCCCTGATTACACACACACAGCTGGTATCTCATTATGGACTGATTACCTGGACTTTATGTTCACCTCTCACACACACATTTGAGAGTCTTGTTCTCTGTTTTCTCTATCACCACAAAGCGATTTTTTTTTCGATTTGGCCTGCCATGTTTTCTGATTCATTGCCTCCTGTCCTGATCATTTGCCTGTTTCTATGCTGCTGGATTACCCTTATGATACTGTTTGTACCTGTATGACCGTTGCCTGCCTGACCATTCTCTCTTTAATAAAATTGCACGTGAATCCTCAACTCTGATGTCAGTGCCCCTTCAGTTACAGACGGTCATGTTGACAGAAAAGTCGGAAAGAGAAAGCACTCGCTGTATGTTTTACTAATTTTACAAAAACATATTGTTTTGTAGTAATTATAAAATACAAATTATGTATACAAATTAAAATAGATCCTTTACAGTTTTCAAATGTGTGTTCCACCTGGCCTACCACTCCTGCCATCTTTGCCAGTACCAGCCAGTTTATAGACCTGTTTCTGTTAGCTGTTCTGTTAGCACTGTGGCATGACTTGATAGTTTGGATCTATTTTGGGCCACACAATCTTCAGCTCTATTTTGGTGTGAAAGTCCCCTGACTCTACCTCAGATTTCCAATCCATCTGCTCTACCTTGACAATTGGTCCCTTGTCTTCACCATGGACTCCACCTGGCTTCCTTACGCGGGTCACACACCGGATACGCCGCTCAGCGCAGCGACACGATGCACACTTGACAGTTGGAAGCATTGCACACCAGATGTGCACATTCGTATGTTAAATTTAAAATAAAACTATTCAGATGGTGCTCTGTGCCGCGGAAGAAATATGAAGCCACGCAGACAGCCACCGACTTGCGGTGCCGGTGTGTGTACCCTGATAGAAATCTATGTTTAAAATTCTAAAATGCAATGCCGAGCAGCACATCTGGTGTGCGACACACTTTAGACAAATGCCAACCTGACATCACCACAAGATACACCAGGCCACACTGGCATGAGGGGTCCTGAACCAGATACACTGATCTGTTTTATATACTGTATCATCACAATGACAATACTTGATTAGCATTTATCAGGGTTAAAATACATTCTCAATCTCATTCTTTCTTTCTGTCTTTCCTTCTATCTTACTTATTGTCTTTTTTCTGTTCTTATGTAATGTAGCAAGTCAATGCTAAAGAGAATTAACACTGTAGAACATGAACAACTTTCAATTCGTGCAAATTGAATGTTTCTTATAAAATGTAATATAATATGAACCCAAATGGCTCACAAACTCTGAGGTTATTTTATGGGATCATTTCACCTCTACCTTCTCTCTCATGTATATTTGAGGTAGCCTTGACGGCTCATCTATGGAGAGGGTTTATGAGAGATTTTATGTCAATGCTTAAAAGAATACCCAAGGTTATTGTTTGCTTTTCAGGTACATGACTGTCATCAAATACACTTCCTTTCAACCAAATTGCAGAAGTTATGTTAGAAAATGCTAACATTTATTCTGTAGGTACACAATTCTCAGGAGTGTGAATAATTTACCACAATATTTACACACCTATCTCAGCAAATATTTGCTCAACACGTTTTTAGCAAGGGAATTTGACTGCTGCAATCCATTTGCTTAAAAACTATTTGTATATCCTTATAATCACCAGGATGTGTACCATAAAACCTAAATTTACTCTTCCTATTTTTATTTGTATATAGCAGTTCTTGTTATACAATGTATTTGTGTACTTCGTTTTTTTTAGTAAAAATGTATTTGCCATGATAAACTTCAGAATACCATATGACTTTTCTTCACTTTAAAATCTATCCTTTACAGTAACCTTTTGTGATTTATTAATGCTTACACCAACCCCAAACCCTTAAAAATAGAAATTACAATTACAATATGTTAGGTGAAGTTTGGGACCATGCCTCACTCTGCCATCTCATCCAATCACCTACTCCCTAAACTTGTTCAAGGCAGATCAGGCGTCTAGCACAGTTCATCTCGTTCTCTTGAACCCACCCTCAATCCCCCTCTATTTCATTCCGCTTTCCATTAGATTCCATTTAGCAATCCTTATATCCCTCTCTTCCCTCCTTGGTTGAATTGGGGGTGTCCTAATCACTCTACCAAATATAACAAAGATGGTACCCACACTCAGTGGCCCGTTTCCACTGAGTGGTATGGTTCGGTTCGGTACGCTTTTATGGCTGTTCACACTGTCAAAAGGCGTACCAAACCGAACCATACTGTACCACTTTTTCGGCACCCTTTTGAAAGGGTGCCAAACACAAGAAAAGGTGGATCCCAAAGTATGCTGATTGGTTACCGAGATATGTCACGATCTCGTGGAGCTAGCCAGAATGAAAACAAAGAAACCGCCATCTTTTAAATATACAACCGAGACATTACATCATAATACTATATTCAATTCAATTCACCTTTATTTGTATAGCGCTTTTACAATGTAGATTGTGTCAAAGCAGCTTCACATAGAGGATCATAGTAAATTGAAGCAGTGTCAGTCCAGTTTTCTTTGTTTAAGTTGAGTTTAGCTCAGTTTAGTATGGTTTAATAATCACTACTGAGAGTCCAAACACTGAAGAGCAAATCCATTGATGTGCAGCTCTACAGATTCCAAACCATGCAAGCCAGTGGCGACAGCGGTTAGGAAAAAAATAAAATCAATTGGCGAAAGTGAAGAATTGAAAAAAAACCTCAAGAGAAACCAGGCACAACCATTTCTCCTATGGCCAAGCGTCTTGTGCAGAGCTGCAGTCTAGGCGCTATATGCATATAATAACGAGCCATGGATGACCCGAGCTCAAACTAACCTTGTCGTTGTCTTAATGTACAGCCAGAAAGCTAAGAAGAACAAAATCTGCCATTATCCTGTTGTTGTTATACGAGGTCGTCTAAAAGTATGAGCGGTTTTTGCTTTTTCCTGGGAGCTCGCGATTGCGTCTATATTTGAAATAACGAACTTCTTGAGCTGATGATAATAACGTGTGTGTGATTACTGAAGTGTCTCCGACATCTGATCCTTTCAGAAAAGACAAGGACAAACGCGTTAGTAAGGCTTAAAAAACACAGGAGCAAATTGTTTCAGCAACTTGTATCATGAACAAACTGCCATGTTTATCATCGCCTTTTGGACTATTATGAACTCGGAATGACAGAATTACTCTCTAACAGAGACTACATGTGCTGATGAAGATTACAGACACAGATGAGAGGTTTGCTCTGACTGTGGGCTAAATCTTGCGTGTTGTTTTTGAACCCAAATAGGACTAAATGTATGCTGTGTGTAGTTTTTCTGTAATTGATAACATATCGGAGAATGTAAGGGTCTGTATGTGTTCATATATTTTGCATTTATTTATTTATTTTATATAATTGCAGACATTACAGTAGGCTATTTCTCACTGTAATTGATCTGCAGTTATAATCAAGTTATGGTCATAGAAAAGTTAGTAAAAAACATTTATACACAAGCATTTATATAAATAAAGCATCCGTTTTGTGAGAAGTGCTTCTCATATGATATGTGAACGACCTGTACAGCTTTACTGTAGACATATATTCGATATATTTGTGGAACGCCCAAAACAATACCCTCTATTATTCTCTTACTCCCATTGGCCTTCATCCACTCTTCTCCTTGCCATTCCTCCTCCTCTATGCCGTTTTATTC
Organism: Danio aesculapii; assembly: GCF_903798145.1. Lineage (NCBI taxonomy): Eukaryota > Metazoa > Chordata > Actinopteri > Cypriniformes > Danionidae > Danio > Danio aesculapii. The sequence continues at coordinate 31,060,227 of NC_079435.1, forward strand.
CTACTGGCGTTAGACAATGAAACTGAAATGCAATGACAATAAAGTTTAGATCAGAATAAATAATTAGTATAATGTAAGGCTTTATTTGCAGCCAAAATACATAAATTCTTCTTGGAAACACTTCCTGACTCATTGCTCCAAAACACCCCAAAGTGACTCAATAGTATTTATATCTTCACAACTTCACTTTCATGTTCATCAAACCACTCTCTCAACCAGTCTTGCTCTGTGTATTGGTGCATTATCATCCTGATACATGGCACTTCCCTCAGGATGCAATATTTGAACTATTGGGTGCAGATGGTCCTTCAAAAGGGTTTGATAGTCCTTGGCAGTGATGCATACATCTACCACAAGTATTGGGCCTTGAGAATGCCATAATATTGCATGATATTGATCCACCCATATGCTTCACTCTGGGCATGGCACAGTCTGGATGGTACACTTCTTTGAGGATTCTCCACACTGTAACTCTTTTGGATGTGGCAAAGACAGAAGGTGGACTCAAAAGAGAACAATACATGTTTCTCATTGTCCACAGCCAAAGATTTTTGCTGCTGGGACCATTAAAACTGACGTTTAGCATTGCCATGAGTGACCAAAGATTTGTCTATACCAGCCCGGCCATGTACTGTATATTGACCCTGCACCAGACAAACAGTTTTGGTGGAAAGAAGAGTGCACATAATTAAATTTAATTCTGCAGTAAGTTGGGCAGGGTTTTATGTTTTTTTGGATAAAGTCCAGTTTAGCATTTGAATAATCCTTTCAGACATCTTCTACTTGCATCCACAGTTAGTCCTATTGGATATGGTTCATCCTTTTTGGTGGTATGATGCTGATATCGTGGCTCTTTATGCATCACAAAGACTTGCTGTCTTGGTTATAGATGCGGTAGCGAGACACACACCAACAATTTGTCCTCTTTTAACTCTGATATGTCACCATATTGTTGAGTGCATTGCAATATTTGAGGCAAAACTGTGTTTTTCCTCTGCTAATTAAACCTTACACACTAGAGTTTGAGCATGCAATATTTTGTCGCACTGTGTTAAGAAAAGGCTCGGGATTAAACAAGATGATAAAACATTGATGAAATGCATGGAAGCGAGTGATTGGTCCATATTTTATGTTTCTGTCTTGAGAGGTCATGTTTTGATCTTCTATAGGTCTCACGCATTTCTGGTCTGCCACAGTCGCATGAATGGAAGTTTATGGGATGAAAAGTGCAATGTGACTGTTTCTTTACTGGTTAATGTGCAATCAATGAAGAAGGTCAAATTTAGCCATGAAACTTCCAACACTAAACTGACCGGTGTTTCAGTTTCATTGTCCAATCCCTGTACATCCATACAATAAATAGCTGCTGATTTAATCCTTCTAGCTTCAACTCAACCTACATGTTAAATCATTTTATACAATTTATCATTGCTTGACATTGCAGCTTGCCACTATCAAAGAATGTATTCAAACAAAAATACCAGTGGTGCAGTCGTGGCAATACCACATATACTGTGGATACTTACTTTTTTCGGAACTTCTGAGGATCAGTAAAACCATTTTATAGACTTTTTGCTTTTTTGCTTTTTGCTTTTTGCTGAGTAAAACATCCCTTATTTACTTGTGATAGTGTTTTAAGTGAAGTGTACCTCTCTTGTGCACCACCAGAGGGAGCCATCACCCGAATTCTAATCGGCTCTTCGGACTCAAATTCCAATAAGCCTCTCTGCCCGGGACTGATTGCAGCACAGGTGTCTCTCATCAACCTCCGTGTATTTAAACCTCACTCATGCTACTGCTTAGTGTGAAGTCTTGATTTGCCCAATAGTCATTACCGAGCGTTTTCAGTCCATTTCTGCCTTACCCGTGTCTTGAACTTTAAGCTTGTCTCACTGTCTGGAATGGTTCTCTGCCTGCCCAGAACTCTGCGTGCCCTACGATTTGATTTTGGATTGTCCCTCTGTTTCTGTCCTTTGTTGTCTTTGTCTTAATAAAGCTTGCAAATGGATCCGATGGCTTCTGACTCATCATAACAGAAAACTTTGCCAATACGGGATCCAGCAGCTTTGGTACAGTTTTCTACGGAACTATCGGTTTAAGCTACTCAACTTGCAACGTATTTGTTCACACTACAGAAATGCAGTTGCAGGATGGAATCCTGCACACGGAGAAGAAACAGTTTCATATAATTGACTCAGTTAATCATCCAGTGGTCCTGGGTCTGCCCTGGTTACATCAAAACAACCCACATATCTCATGGCGAGAAGGTCAAATTCTCAAAGGGAGTGATTCTTGTAAGATGCACTGCCTACAACCTCTACAGAAAATTCCTGTCCGAAAACTAACACTAACCACCACTCCAGAGGATGAGCAGGTACCAATCGTATACAATGATCTAATCGAAGCTTTTAGTAAACCGAAAGCTACCCAATTACCACCACATCGCTCCAGTGACTGCGCTATTGAATTAATCCCCGGTTCTGTACCCCTAAGGGATGATTTTCCCTCTCTCTCAGCCCAAGTCGAATGCTATGACTAAGTATATTGAAGAGGATTTGGCAAAGGGCTTTATACGACCCTCTACTTCTCCAGCATCTGTTGGATTCTTCTATGATAAGAAAAAGGATGTCAGTTTGTGGCCCTGCATCGATTTTGGAGGACTGAATGAAATAACTATTAAATTCCGTTATCCCTTACCCCCCGTTCCCCCTGCCCTGGAACAGTTAAGACAGGCCAAATACTACAACAAACTTGATTTACGCAGTGTATATAATCTTATTCTGATTCATGCAGGAGTTGAATAGAAAACTGCGTTCTCCACCACTAGGGGGCACTATGAGTACACCATAATGCCCTTCGGCCTAGCCAACTGTCCCTCTGTTTTTCAATCTTTCATGAATGATGTATTCCGCGATATGTTGGATAAGTGGGTTATCATCTACATTGACGACATCCTTATTTATTCCTGCACCCTGGAAGAACACATCACACATGTACATCAGGCTCTACAGCGAATGATCCGACACAAATTGTATGTGAAAGTGGAAAACTGTGAGTTTCATCAAACCCAGATATCTTTTCTGTTCTGTGGTCTCATATAGGTGTGAATCACAGAACAATACGGTCATTTTAACGGTAGTCGACCGTTTCTCCAAGACTTGTTGTTTAATTCCATCACCTAAACTACCCTATACCTTTGAAACTGCTGAAGCACTATGTAACCAGGTATTTTGAGTCTTTGGTTTACCAGATGACATCGTCTTTGATCGTGGTCTCCACTTCCCCTCTCAGGTATGGTCAGGGCTATGCAAACATCTCAACATCAACATCAGTGTCACATCAGGGTATCACCCTGTGGGCTGAGTATACACAGAATTCATTGAGAAAACCCACTACCGGCATCACTCCCTTCAAATGCATCCTGGGCTATAAGCCACCTTTATTCCCCTGGTCAGAAGAACCAACGGAATTACCCGCTGTCACAGACTGGCTACGACATAGTGAGGCGGTTTGGAATCAGGCCCATACACATTTAATGCGAGCAGTCAGGAGAAGAGAGATTCAGGCCAATCGCCACTATCGCCCCGGACCCACTTATCATCCAGGGCAATGGGTCTGTCTACTCGAGATCTTCGATTAAAACCCTGCCGCAAACTCTGTCCCAGGTATGTAGGGCCAATCAAAACCTGCTGGTGGTCCACGAGAGGAGGAGCCCGAGGAGGGTTCGGGGCAAATTCCCATAAGCTTCTCTGCCCAGTACTGATTGAGGCACAGGTGCATTTAAACCTCACTCATGCTACTGCTCAGTGCGAAGTCTATATTTGCCCAGCAGTCATTACAGAGCGTTTTCATTCTATTTCTGCCTTATCCGTGTCTTGAACTTTAAGCCTGTCTCACCGTCTGTGATTGTTCTCTGCCTGCCCCAAACTCTGCCTGCTCTATGACTTGATTTTGGATTGTCCCTCTGTTTATGTCCTTTGTTGTCTTTGTCTTAATAATGCTTGCTAATGGATCCAAAGGCTTCTGACTCAACAGATAGCAACCGCTTTAACTTGAATTCATCCATTCCCCGACAACCATAAGTGAGCATGAACCAAACCCCGCCAACTCGCCAGTGACAACCCGCCAATGACAAATTCAACTGCACTTATTGTATATAGAGTGAGAGTGAGGGGCAGTCTGCTTAAAACAGCAATGTGCTTCTTGTGAACTTCCCGGTCAAACATTGGTCAGGCAGTACAGTCATTTATCCACAACCATCTTTCACACAGGACACATAAAGTACAGTTTTTAAAATATGGAAAGCAGCAAATTTGCTGTTGCTGCATATTACAACACCAAAAGAAATATAAGTGTTGTGGTCTTTATCACGAATGTTGACACTCACAATCATCTATTTTTGTACAAAAATATTTTCAACTCAATAAGGTTGTTATATATTGCTTCAATATTTTATATTTTAAGCCAGTCGGAGTTTACTTCATTACTCAGAGGATAAATTAAAATCTAATACCACCAAACTGCCCTTACTACTTTACAATATGCTGTCTATTTCATAAACACAGTGAAAAGTGTGAATATGGTTTAAATCACTCAAACCATGATAAAAAGAGAAAAAGGGCTGGCCTTATATGGTCATTAATGGAACCTTGATGTCATCTGGTGGTTATGATACATACTGCACTCAAACGAAATCTTACTAAAAGAAAAATAAATCTTACGAATCTAACTAAAGATCTTACTACAATTCAAATATTTTTTAGATATAAACATCAAATGTAAAACAAAATTTATTTGGCTAATTGATTTTAAATACAGTATATGTAATGTTAACATTTTATGTGTTAATTTTTATTTATTTATTTGTTTGTTTATTTTTTTAGATTGAGGTGGGTAATAATAGTACATCACATGACTACACCAGGGATCTGAAAATTAACATATATATATATTTTTAAAAAATGTTCAGCTGCTGTTTCTGAGCTGGTTAGTGTGTATACCAGCAACACCACGCTGACAAACACAACTAGCACATAAAGTGTAATGATCAGATTCTAAACAAATATGACCTGAAAGTGACATTTCCCAACTGTAACAAAACAAATTATATCTTAAAAAAATAAATCTTTTAGACAAATTGTAGGTACAGCTACATCCGTTGAATGCAATTTGATGTGGGTCCAGCTTTGGGTTGTATGTGGTTATAAAGAAGTTAAGCAAGTTTTTGCCTACTCTTTCTGGGACATTCCCTTCATAAAACTACTTTAATCCATTTCACTGTTGCCTCTTCTGAAGCTGGGATTCTGTGTAAGGATGTCTGTGAATCTCTTAAGTTAGGCCTACACTGAACAAACTGCAAAGTTACATTTGAACACAGCAGACTGAATGCCATAATCGAACGGAAATGAAAGTCATCATTGTTAGCCACTTTAAATTGGCTGGTTGCTTTGGACTAGCAGGTCAATTATGGCACATTAATACACAGAGATAAATAAAAAAAGCTGCATGTTTTATTTTCAGCTTGTCTGAGTTCACAGACACAGCAGTAACCAAATAAAATAAAAATAATCTACAGTCTAATTTTAAAGATTAAAATGTTATATATTCACACTTACAAAAAGCCTGTTGTGAATATATTAAGTTTAATATATACAAAAAAAGAAGAAGAAGAAGAGGAAGAGTTTTCCATTCTGTTTTTCAAAACTGCTTTGCCCACTAGGGCTTGACATTTCAAAATAAAGTGCTAATGAATCACTAATAAAAAAGTAAATAAGAAAGAAATCGTGGCGTGACCGCAGAAATGTGGAGATGGTTGTAATAGCGTTGTTTGAGCATCAGCAGCTGGAGTGATTATGCTAGATCTTTCAAAACTCTAACACTCAGTATAGCCACTGGCTATACAAAACACACTTGCATGTGAACTGCACAGTAGACTGAATTGAAGTCGTTTCATTTTTACAATCTACCCCACAACTATGGTGATTTAAAAAACTAGCTAGGACAGATGTAAGAATGAGAGGTAATTTCCTAAAATGTATTACATGTAGTACAAAAATTGCTGTGTTTGTGTGTTTGCAGCATGTGCCTTTGGTTTAAGGTAATCTTTCCATCCATCTATGTTTAATAATAATAATAAGAATAATAATAAGAATAATAAAAAGAAACTATTTTATAATATACTAAACATTTTTAACCCGAATATCAGTTATAGATCTTAAAATTCCTCACAGTCACATCACTTCAAGAGCTTCTCCAATGAGATGGGGGTGTTATATTAATGACAGCTGTTTATTGATCTGTGATACTAACAGTTATTAACTAACCTCTTCTCTCTTATCTTAACACAATGGGACCCTAAATAAATATTTTTTTCCCTTAAGCTCTTATAGCTCTTGTTGCATCCTGCCACCTCTGTTTTATATTTGGATAAAGGATTTTACACTAAAAATATTTGCTGGCATCTACTGGAAAAAAATAGGTATTGCACCATTTTATTTTGTTTTCAAGTTTGCAGAACACACTTCAGTGCACAGATGCGTAACTTCGGTCATAGAGGGTTTAGCTCCAACCCTAAGCTTTTAAAGTGGTCTTGAAGACATTGTTAAGGTGTGCCTGAAGACAGCTTGTTAAGGTGTGTTTGACTTCAAAGGTGCTCCAGTAATCCATCCCTTTTTATTTGGAATCATGTGCTGTATTTTAAATAAATAGCTCTATAGTTAAAGAATCATTTTTTTAAATGTCATAAATGTCTAAAATGTTTAATCAAATTATTTCTTATTTTTTCATAACCAGACAAAGTGAAGAGACAATGAATTTACGAATAGCCTATCCTTTCAATGTGGTGTTAGATGCTGTATTTGTTTGTTATTTGAACATTTAAGTAATGATTTATACTAAATAAACATATTTCACAACTATATCAAAATAACATTACATTGCGAGCTACAATTTATTTAATTTCATTCTGACCCTGAGGCATTACAGACCCAGCCTTCTCATGCATTCAATTGAAGTTCTATTACAATATTTAATATTCAGCAATCCAAACCTCACTCTTACATAAAGGGACAGTTCACGCTGAAATTAAAATATACTTACAATTTACTCAGCTTCAAGCGGTTCCATCAGCAATAGAAAAAAAACCACTATAGCAGACAATACCACTTTTCAAACTTTTTCAAAATATCACCTTCTGTGTTTAAAAGAAATATCTCAAACATGTATGTGACAGGTGAAGGGTATATGTATGAACTACCCATCTAAGGCACAGGTGTCAAATCCAGTTCCTGGAGGGCTGCAGCTCTGCGCAGTTTAGTTCCAACCCTAATTAAACACACCTGATCAAATTGAGTTCTTCAGGCTTGTTTGAAACCTACAGGTAAGTGTGTTGACGCGGGGTTGGAACTAAACTCTGCAAGGCTGCGGCCCCTCCAGGAACCGAATTTGACACCCCTGCTTTAAGGTGTCCTTTAAGTTTCTAATCCTGGCTCTCTCAGTTTTAATATTCACATGTTTTTTCCAGTGATATTATTTTCAGCATTTGAGTTCTGATAATATATGCTTATTATGTTAGTTTTTTCTGGGGTTTTTTTTTTTCATCGAATGCCTATTTTTACACTAAGAAAATTGTGGGTGGTATCAACCCAAATTTTGTTTAAAATATAGACAAAACCAAATGTATGGTTAAATTGTGGCATTGTCCATTTATACTGTTTTATTTAGCATAGTTTTTACTCTTGCCTTGCACTTCAGTCCCACACATTTGCCTCGTTTCAACCTCTGGCTAATTTAGAGCCAAAAATATATGAAAAACTTGTGTAAAAAATGTTTCACAATTTTATGACCTGACTATTGTAATTCCGTTTTAATTGAATTGCCTGTTAAAACTACATTACCATATCTGCAAATAAGTCTAGCACAAACAATAGGATTCAACCACATTTCTCCTCATTAAGCATACAGTAAGTGACACTGGCTGCCTGTTTGTGCGCATATTCAGTGTTAATATTTGCCTTTAAACGCCTCAATGACCTTGCTTCTGATGTACTGTGGAATTGCACACCTGCTTACACTTTCAGGTTCTTTGATATCAAACTCTTTGCTGCCCCAAGATTCTGACTGTCCTCTATGGGTGGTAGATCATTTACCTTCATGGCACCTAAACTCTGAAACTCACAATCACCGAGCCTTCATAACACCTGCACCAACTTTTCATTTTCTCTCAGTAATTTATATGGCTCAGTTTGACTACTCTCATGAGGTGGTGGCCAAAAGCCATGGCAGTAGAGCAAGACGGCAGTGCAAATGTTAACCAGAGAGGACCAGACCTGAGACATTTTATGTTTGGTTTTGGTTACTGTTCAGGTAGTAGTTATGTGTGAAGGATTGCTGCCCATTTGCTTTCTGTTTATTTATTTGTTAAAGTTGCTATAACATTCACTGGTGCCTTCTTTCCTTGAACTGAGTTTTAACTTTGTCGTGGTATATCCTTTCTTCAATGATCAGCCAAGTCTGATGGTTTTGATTTTTAGACAATTATTACAAAGGAGACCCCCAGCAGCATCTCTCCAAGAAAACTCTGTCTCTCTGATGCCTTAGCCTGCTTTTATATCCTCTCTTCCTTCTGCAGCTGTTTTTTTTTTTTTTGTCATTGGTTCACATTTGTCAACCCTCCAAAATTGAACCTGTACTCCATATGCCTAAAGGAGAGAAACACACAAGCACACAACATAATCACACCCAATGGGCATTAAACACACAATAAATAAACAATAATAAATACATCCAAGGAATGTAACAATGATATTTTAAAGAATTAAGAAATCTACTTAAACTTCATTACATTGGAGCCAAAACATGGGAGGAAGGAGGAGGCCCTTGATGGGGATAGTTTACAGTGCCATCGAGCCAGAGGAAAAGTGTCATTGTAGATGCTCAAGGCCAACTCTGGAAGAACTTGCCAGGAGGATGAATACATTCGTCTTTGTCCACCAGAGTGGTTGCTGTCCATAATAGGACCGAGGCCTGCTGCCGTTTGCCATGTTGGAGAGGAACTGTACAAATTTTGGTGGAGCCTGCCAGCTGTGGGACTGGGAAGTTCAGAACCGTCCACCGTGGGGCAACCAGTGCTGTTGCCAGGCACTACAAGTGAGGGTTTATTAGCTGGTGTAGGACCAAGCGGCAGTGTGTTTAGCAACTGGACCCAATTTATTTTTATATTTTTCCTTACTGACCTTTCTTTTTTTTGATCTGCTAACGGGCCATTGCTGGAGGTAATTTTTAATAACTCATTGTTTGGTCTAATAACTATAAAATGGTTCACAAAGAATGCACATCTGGTGTGTTTTTACTTTTTACAAAAATTATACAAACATGATTTAAATACAATAACAAATTTAAACTATACATTTTGTTTTGTTGTTTATAGTAATACATAATGTTTTGTTGTAAACAATAATAATAATAAATAATAATAATAATAATAATAATAATGCTGGGCATCACAGGGTGGCACAGGGTGTAACACGATTGCTTCACAGCAAGAAGGTCGCTGGTTCGAGCCCTGGCTGGGTCAGTTGGCATTTCTGTGTGGAGTTTGCATGTTCTAAGCTGAAAAGAAAATGAATAAATGAATGAATAATAATCCTTTCATTTAAATGGTGTGATGCTTGAGTGCGCTCCATCAGGTGAGTGGGTTTGATGTTGGAAATACTTCTATGCTTACATGTTTGTTTTAAAGTTTGCTTATAAAACTCCTATTTTCATTTATAGCACTTCATTTTTACATAGACATTTAATATCTTGTTCAAATACAATATTAGCTATGCTAATTATTTTCTTTGTTGTCTATTTCCGCATGGGGATGCTTATCCCGAGGCCTCTAGAGATTGTGCAGCACTATTGATGGGATCCAAGACCTGTGAAGAGATAATGCCAGCACCTATATGCTATAAAACTGCACATTAACTATGTTTTTATATAATAACTTATATTTGATTGTATTTTAATTTAATTGCAATGCAATAATGTGCAGCTTGAAACAATAACTGTAAAAAGAGCTATATAAATAAACTATATTGAATTGAACAAATTTACTATAAATATAGATTCATCCATTGCATGCTTTCATGCCCCAAATTCCAACTTAAAAAATATTTTCTCATTTAGAGTTTCCCATTTATATTTATGACTTTGTGGTAAAGTTTATGTCCACTAAACTCACATTCCAATACAATCTTTCTGACAAAATATTCTTCAACTCAACTTTCACTACTTTATTACCAATTAACCCAGCTGTTTGTTAGAATAAACACAGCTGGATACTGCCCCTCTAGCAGTGGAGCTGAAGAGCCCTGGCATAAAGCATTAAACTCTGGTGGGAAGTTCTAAAAGGCTATGCATTCAAATATTTTTTCTCTCTAGTTATCTCGTGATCACGACTTAATTATCTCGTGATCTTGACGTAACTCGTTTTTTCATGATCTCGACATAACAAAAAGTTGTTTTCTCATGATATTGACTTAATTTTCTTGTGATCTCGACATAAAATCTCGACATAACAAAAAGTTGTTTTCTCATGATATTGACTTAATTTTCTCGTGATCTCGACATAACAAAAAGTTGTTTTCTCATGATATTGACTTAATTTTCTCGTGATCTCGACATAACAAAAAGTTATGTCATGATCACGTCTTAATTTTCTTGTGATCTTGACATAACAATTTTTATTTTCTCATGATCTCCAGTCTTGACATAACAAAATGTTCTGCTTATTCTGACTTCCGTAAGTACCAAGCAAACGCCTACGAAACATAGGCTATCACGGACAAATGCATTCGCTTTTATTTTTACCATGCAAGGACTGACTCAAATTGAAATAGTTAAGTCATGCTAAGTGGCAAAGGGGCAGTGGCTCTAGCCACCGTCCCAGCCCCCTGTGCATGGCCAGGACAGGACATAATATTTTACTTGATATTTTTCAAGACACTTTTATACAGCTTAAAGTGACATTAAAAGGTTTAACTAGGTTAATTATGGTAACTAGGCAGGTTAGGGTAATTAGGCAAGTTATTGTATAAGGATGGTTTGTTCTGTAGACTATCGAAAAAAATTGCTTTTTTTTAATTTTGACCTTAAAATGTTTTTTAAAATATTAAAAACTGCTTTTATTCTAGCCGAAATAAAACAAATAATATTATCAGATATTATTATCAAATAATCATATAATAAATCATATAATATTACCAAATAATATTATAAGAAAAAATATTATCAGACATACTGTGAAAATTTTCTCACTCTGTTAAACATCATTTGGAAAACAAACAAACAAAAAAACTATAATATGTGGGTCTAATAATTCTGACTACAACTGTACATCCAAATCTGACATTGGTACTCTTTCTGGCAATGCTAAAGAGTAAGATGTCTTTCTAATGAAATAACAAAATAATGGGGGGGGTATTGAATAGAAAGTTATCATCTAAATTGCTGCAAATATAAAAGCATGTATGATACCCGAATGACCCTAATTTTATTAAAAAAAAAACAATTATACCTAAACAAATGGTCAAAAACATAGGCCTTACATGGAAGGCCATGAACATGAATATGAATCCATATAAAAATTTTGGCGCACCTCAAATTTAATATGCCACACAAATAAAAGAAAAAAAATCTCCGCACACGCAAGCAGAGCAGAAGCAGCGCATAGGCACCTGATCGGCGGCTGTTGCACAGATCAATCTGTCGCTGTGTATTCTATCTATAGGCTATATATAAAATATTTTTATTTTACTTTTCATCTGCACCAAGGGCCGCAGCCCCTTCCTCCCATGCTGTTTCCTTAACCTGCAAGTTTTTATCTTATAATACTGGCTACATCTCATTTATGTCTCTCTTGCTCTTTCTGTGTGTATTTATAGAGAGAGAGAGAGAAAATAGTCAGAGACAGATTGATCTGTGCAACAGCTGCTGATCAGTGCCTGCATATGCTATGCACAGCTGAGCTTTTATTTCTATGGACAGTTAACTGATTTTACATTCCCTGCTTTATACCATTTTTATGCCTATTATTCTTTGTTTTTAGGAGTAACTGGACACTGTTTTAAACATGTGGAATATCCACCGAATCCAACGCAATGGCTGTGACTTCCAAAATGGGAAACGCTTCCTTATGTACAACTACCAGTGAATGAAAACCCCCCATATATATAATTAATAGCAGCATATATATATATATATATATATATATATATATATATATATATATATATATATATATATATATATATATATATATATATATATATATGTTGCCAGCTAACAAAATAAATCTATTGACACAGAGTCAGGTTTCAGATTTACGCAAATATATTTTTGTATTTTATTCAATCTTTTATTTGGATTTTCTTGGTTGTGATCTTAAACAATTTTTGACATTTTTTAAATCAAAGGTTCAACAACTAACAGGTTCAAACCATTGCTTCAACAAATAACAGGTGATAATTTAATATCACTCAACTAACATCCAAGATAATACTCAAATTCACCACACGGGGTCACTATAATTTCTTAAACTCCGAACAGAGGTTCAAAAGCAAATCCAGAACAAAACTCAAATAAAGTGGCAATTCCTCCGAATATAAAACTATTTAGAGTGTTAGAGCATACTTTTAGGGTGAAACCATGGTCCCTAGGATCACACAAACATGGTAGTGGCACCTGAATTCTGTTTTACTGAGAATCCGTCACACTCTTTATATGCACTGTCACAAAATCTCTGTTCATCCCAATCCCTAATCATAAAATATACGTCTTAGATACACAGGGTCAAATAAACACATAGTATCACAAAAGATTAAGTGAATATCATCGTACGTACTTACGTAACTAATGGATTTAACCTTGGATGATACACTATTGCCTTCTTCTCGCATGCACTGCTCAAACAGCATATCTCTGTATCACCCTGTTAGCGCGTCGTCACTAACAACCGCTCCCCTAAAGGGGAAGTACCTGTCAACGTCCTTGGTGACAGTGTAAGAATTTCTTAACTCTTTGACCGCTTCCCTAAAGAACACAGTACCCAAATTGGCTATCATCTGAGAAACGGCACTGTGGCCAAGGGCTGATCTAGGCTCATGGTATGGATTTGAATGTTGGCCCACAGTAGATCTGTTACTCCTTCGAGGTGGGGGCAAACTTGGAACTCCACCCCGCTCTTGAGATCCTTCCTCAAGTTCAATATGGGCCAGGCTTGTGGGCTCACCAGGAGATACCTCTGAAGATCCCATCGTGTTTTCATCCTCAGTGCATGTGAGATTTTCAACAACATTTGGGCCAGTACACTCCAAAAGCACTATCCCATCCTCCACACTCTCATCTTCCACATCCCCTGCCGAAGTCTCATCCACTTCCAGATTAGGCTCAGCAGCCCTCCTGGGAGCTACTGGATCAGAAATGTGCACATATGGTCTGAGATCGACCTGGTTCACTCTTCTAATAGGGCCTCCTTTCACTGGTTCTACTGTGTGAGTGGTCCCTTTAATCTCAATCACTCGGTATTGGGTCGAATTCCAAGCATCCTGAATTTTATTTCTTCCCAGGGGTTGATTTCTCAGGTATACAATCTGGTCAACTTCAATGATGGGGCAATAAACTTTATCAGCTCAATTCGTTCTGCTGCTTTTTTCTCAGCATATGCCTTGGCCCGTTCATGTGCCTCCATCAGCCGTCTCTGATGGACTGCTAACCAGTCATGAGTTGTCTCAGCCCCTGATTCTCGTCCCATTAAAGCATCCACTGGCAAGTGAGGGTCCACACCAAACATCAAAAAGAAAGGAGAGTTCCCTGTTGTTGAATGCGGGGTAACATTGCATGCATAAACCAGTTCAGCCAGATGTTTAGGCCACCGTCTTTTGGTCTCAGGAGGGAGTGTTCGAAGTAGCTCATGCGAAGTATGATTGAAATGCTCGCATTGGGCATTTCCTGTTGGATGATGGGGGGTGGTACGGCTCTTTTTAACCCCATATAACCTACACAATTCTGCAATGACCTCGCTTTCAAAATTGCGTCTTTGGTCTGAATGTAACCGTTCCGGGACCCCAAATTTCATGAACCACTCCCTCAAGAGAACTTTAGCTGTGGTCTCAGCCCTCTGGTCTCGTGTCGTGAAAGCTTGTGTAAACTTGGTGAACATGTCAGTGACAACTAAGACATTCTCCCTTCCATCAGTGGCCGGTTCCAGCAATGTGAAATCTACTGCCACTACTTCTAGAGGACGGCTAGCAAGAAATGACTTCATAGGTGGGTGCACTCTGGGCTGAGGCATCTTCGTAAGAATGCAGCGCTGGCAATTTTTAATGCATTGTTCAACATCTCAATGCATTCCCACCCAGTAACATCTTGGCTTCAGCAGTTGTAGGGTCATTTCAATCCCCTGGTGCCCCATACCAGCATGCACACTCTCCAGCACCTGGATTCTTAAACAAGCAGGGACTAACAGTTGGAAGTACTCCCCATAACACACATCCTCCACTACCCTATACAACAATCCTCTGAAACACAGCCAACTGCTCTTTAGAATAACCAGGCCACATATGAGTACTCCCTTGCGTCTCTGTGGTTGCCAGCCCATCTGTTTCAACAGCGCGCATCTGCTGGACTCCACAACTCTCAACCCCTGCTTGGACCAATTCGGCATCAAGAGAAGTCCCCCGTCGTACCAGGCTGCAAATAGTCACACAGTTATCATATTCAGCCTCTTCAGGGTCTACTACGGGCTCCCCTGCCAAGGGCTACCTAGACAATGCATCTGCGGCATGGTTACACCGACCTGGTCTGTATTGGACATCAAAGTCAAATGCCGCTAACTGCGCCACCCACCTTTGTTCGAGGGCTCCTAGCTTGGCAGTGTTTAGGTGACATAATGGGTTATTATCAGTGATGACAATAAACTTAGAACCCAGCAAGTAGCTCCGAAATTTTTCAGTTACTGCTGCTATAATTGCTGCTATAATTCTTATCATTCCTTTCTGCATTTCGTAACCTTCGGCTTGCGTAAGAGATCACCCTCTTCTTTCCCCCTTGCAGCTGTAGGAGGACCGCTCCTAAGCCCTGATTGCTAGCGTCAGTCTCAATAATAAATGGGGCAGTGAAATCAGCAAATCCGAGCACGGGGGCACTAGACAGTTTCTCTTTCAAGACGTCAAAGGATGCTTGACACTCAGGACTCCACCCACCCATCACCTTTTGGTTAACTTTAGCTGGAGGTCCCTCATTCAGACATTGGTTGACTAAATCATGCAGTGGCCCTGCAATCTTTGAGAAGCCAGATACAAACCTTTTGTAGTACCCACTGAACCCTAGGAATGACCTGAGAGCTTTAAAGTAGTGGGTACTGGCCACTGCTTCACAGCAGAGATCTTGTTAGGGTCGGTGGCTATACCCTCGGCAGAAGCCTGGTGCCCCAGAAATGTCACGGTAGGCTGTAGAAAATGGCACTTCCCTATTTTGACTTTAAGCCCAGTCTCCTGGAGCCTCATTAACACAGTCCGCAACCTCTCCAAATTCTCAGAAAATGTTTTGGAGAACACTAAAATGTCATCTAAATATACAAGCATTATCTGAAAGATTAAATCACTCATGATTGTTTGCATTAATTGTTGCAAAGTCGCGGGTCCGTTACAGACCCCCATCGGCATTCTCAGATGCTCGTACAGCCCAAATGGTGTGGAAAAGGCTGTCTTGTGCCGATCCTTTTCTGCAACAGCCACCTGGTGATATCCACTGGCCAGGTCGATACTTGAGAAGAACTGAGTGCCTCGTAACACATCAAAACTCTTATTCACTCGTGGCAGTGGAAAAGCGTCTCTCTTGGTTTGCAGTTTTAGTTTGCGGTAGTCTATGCACAACCTAATACTTCCATCTGCCTTTCTTACTAGCACCACTGGGGATGCATAGGCACTTGAACTCTCTTGGATAACACCCTTTCTCATCAGTTGGGCTATATGCTCCTTGGCCTCTCTGTATTGGTTAGGTGGAATGCGACGATATGGCAGGTTAACAGGTATATCGTCCACCAAATGGTTGTCATGCTGTACTCGGTCTGTGAACCCAAGATCCTCATCTCCCATAGCAAAGACATGAGTATATTCAGCAAGTAATGCTGTCAACTCGGCCTGCTGTTCTACCGTATCTCCTATGTCCAGCTGAGACACGACGTTAGACCACGACTCTTGAGTCGATGGTGACTTGGCCCCTAGAGAGATTTCTTCAGCATTAGCAGAAATTCGGTTGAATTTTACCTCGTGTCCTGGGTCGTTATCCACCAACTCTACTTGCGACAGGACACCAATGCGAGTACTAGGTTGCAGTCACACATCGTCATTTGACATGTTAAGAACTTGAACTGGGCCCTCACTCTGGTGTGAGCTTACTACTGTCGGCATAACCAGCAAACCCCCTGGCAATGGTAAGTGTGTAGACTCCAGCAGCCACTGGCTGTCACCCTTAACACTCACCAGCCATCCTTTTGCCATTATCACAGTTATGGAGGCCGCTGGAACATGGATGACGTTTCTCCCTGCTACACGGGCCATTCGACTTTTATGGACATCGCAAGTCTGTACATGCTGGAGCACATTCCTGCAATCAGTTTCAAGCCCCCCTTGCAACGGAGCCTCGAACTCCGACTGTACTATCTGCCGGCACCTACTGATGACGTTCATACCCACAATACAAGAAACAGCTTTTGAGAAGGGTGAAGGATCCTTTACCACGAAAGAAACCGCAATTTGGGATCTTTCGGTCCATGGTCTCTATTTCCAGCTCAAGATATCCCAAGTACGGGATGTCCAGTCCATTGGCAGCAGTAAGCCTGACCCATCCGGCTGTTGAAAGCATATCTTCATCGTCCCCTCCCAAGTGCTGTCGGAAGAAACTTTATGATATTGTACTCACTTGGCTGCCTGTGTCCAGGAGACAGGATACCTCCATGCCTTGAATCTTAATATCTACTTGGGGGCATGTTCCTACTGCCCGCTTCAAAAGTTTTGCTTAACTTGAGTCTACAGGTTGCCCTTGGATTGCTCGACTCACAGCAACCAGGGCGACACATTTCCAGACTCGCTGGAAAGGGGTACAGGTTTTCTAGAGCTGTGTTTTTGTGTGCAGTTCTTTGCAATATGGCCCGGTTCCTGACATTTTAGACAGATGGGCTGGCCATCCTCTGTGAACCGTAATGGGGCTCTTGTGTTATTGGGCCGCGGACCCCCAACCCCCTCTTTTGGCATCAATAAACTCTTAACAGCCTTTGTTAGCTCAAGGATCTGCCGTTCCTGTTCAGTGACTACATTCATTACCTGTGATATAGTGACTGGACTGTGGCCCATGGCGTTCATTTCTGCACACTGTGCATTCTCACTGTAGGAGCCATGAGTACCACCTCGACTTTTGGGATTACGGACCCGCCCCAGCTGCTCCTCCCAGCCCCAGAGGTAAGTTTCCTCTCTCACCTCTACCATAGAAGTCTCAGGCTTTTCCCTAACATATTGTTGAAGTTCCCGTCTGAGCGCAGCGTCTTGTATGTCCTTTACGAACTGGTCTCTCAACATTATTCTTTCATTTCCCACAGCCCCTGGCGCACTCTTAGTAATTCAACTTAACGCTTGGGCTAGTGCATGAGAGAAATCACGAACATCCTCCCCCTCCCTCTGCTTACGACTATAACAGTCTTGGAGAAGTTGATAACTACTGCGCCTGTCATTGAAAGGTTTTCTAAGATAATTAAGTACATTTGTGGCAACATCAGTGTTTACATCACGTCGCAGACGAACCTCTTCTAATGCAGAGCCTCTCAACAAAGACATAACAAAATCACACTCATCATTTGGTGTCAGGTTCCGGGCCCTTAAAGCACGCTCAACCTCTTCTATGAACTCATCTACTGTTCTCCCATCTTTTTCAATGTCCCCGGTAAATGGGCTGATGTGATGTTCGCGGGCGACATATACATAAGTCTTGTTAACCCCACTCTTCAAAGACTCAATTGCGTTCATTTCTTTTTTATGCTGTTGACGCAGTTCTTTTAACTCCCGACAAATGTCATCCTCTTTCAGAGATGTATAAAGTACTAGAGACCCAGACTTAAGTAAAAGTACAAGTACTCTATCAAAAAGTGACTTGAGTAGAAGTAAAAGTGCTCTTTAAGCACCATACTTAAGTGGAAGTACTAAAGTATTCAAAATTTTTTGTACTTGAGTATTGCAAGTAGTTTATTTCAAAATGTACTACTCAAGTACTGAAAGTAAAAGTACAAGTATTGTGTAATGTAGTTATTAAAGAATGCAGTCAAAAGACATCATATTGTTTTGTTTATTTTAAATCTCTTTTTGGGGGGCACGTCATTAAGCAGAATGAAAAGAAGCATGACTTACAATACTGTTTTTCTCTCACGCTTGAACCACAGATCTGACAGATTATAACAGCTTTAACACACACCTTTCAAAGTTGTGTGTCACAAAAACAGTCCATAATCCACTCAAAACGCTATTGAAACCCATTTTCGGAGCACAAATTACTGGTTGTAAACGCTGTAAACGAACGTTCTAATTCACTTGATTTTGATTTTATTGTAAAAAAAAGAAAACGTGTATATTACTGTGTTAAATGAAAATCTGAAATATTTTATGGCTTATGGCTATGATTTGGTATTCAAAAATGTTTCATTTTGATTATGTTTTAATTAAATTGGTCATAAACTTCATATTTTTATAGTATATTTATTCATTCTGGTACTTTTACCATAAACCAACATCTCAACCATTTGGTAGAGGCTGATATTTTAGAAATTATGGGATGTGTTGGGGGAAAATGTATTGATTGTGTTAACTAGCGACATTAGGAGTTAGGAAATGCAATAAATAAAAAAATTCTATTGGTTTTTTTCTTAGTGTGACAGTTAAATTGTTACTTGTAATAAAATTGTGTCCTTTAATACAGCAGTAAGATATATGAACTGTACCCTTAATTTGACCCGCTCAAAGAAAACACTCTTTCTGAATGTATCAAACAAAACTCATGCACAGAAGACAGCATGAGCATTTATAGCAAATAAACTAATGTAAATATTCTCCCGCCTGCTTTTTAAACGCTGACAGGCGAGGTCTTACACCCCTTTGATTGGTTATTGTCTTCACATTCTCAACAGAAAGGGCTGCTATCGGCTTTAGAAATGAAAGCGTTGTTCACTGATGGCGGGAAGAACAGCCGAGGTTACAGTCTATGTATGTATAATACGCGGTTATCACAGGTAATCTATAATAGACACAGTGGAGAAAACTTGCACCTCATACACGCCTATGTCTGGATCCACAAGAATCGCTTTAACAGCCAAGAGAAGATGAAAAGTTACCTCACAAACAGGCCAGCGGGTCAAATGTCCAAAGTGAGAGAGGCAGAGATGGAGTCTCACAACATTTCTCTGTAGTAGTGAAATAGCGGCTCGTGTGCTGTGCCGCCTTCACTCGCCCTCGCGCCTCCGTCCTTCGTCATAGTATTGTGACACCGCACATACTGTAGGAGATAAATGACGTCAGTACGTAATAACCCGTTATGATCTATTACTGAACCGATATCGACCATTTTGACACCTCTAGTAACGAGTAATGATGCAGCTCATAAAAAATCTATCGGAGTAAAAGCATTAAACTCATCGAAAATATGTACTTAAGTAAAAGTGGAAGTAGGAGAAAAAAACAATACTCCAGTAAAGTACAGATACTGCCTTTTAGTACTTAAGTACAGTAGTGAAGTAGTTCTACTTCGTTACTATACATCTCTGTCCTCTTCTCTTTCTGAACGATCCGACATGTTACAAGTCTTAAAGGGGACCACTAATGGAGTCACATTTTGACCAATTCTGAAATCCACAGGAAACCGATGTCACCACTCTGTCTGCTCTGTCACTTCATGACCGTCCCGCCTCAGCATCAAGCCCTCAGTCACTGGCTCCTTCCACGCAGGAAGCATCTCTTTACCACTACCATGTATGTTCACCTGTGTGCCGCTAACACTTAACTATCACTGGCAAAATTAAATTTTAAAACGACCCCACTCCTGGTACCAAGATTTGTTGCCAGCTAACAAAATAAATCTATTGACACAGAGTCAGATTTCAGATTTACTCAAATAAATTTTTGTATTTTATTCAATCTTTTATTTGGATTTTCTTGGTTGTGATCTTAAACAATTTTTGACATTTTTTAAATCAAAGGTTCAACAACTAACAGGTTTAAATCAATGGTTCAACAAATAACAGGTGATAATTTAATATCACTCAACTAACATCCAAGATAATACTCAAATTCACCACACGGGGTCACTATACTTTCTTAAACTCCGAACAGAGGTTCAAAAGCAAATCCAGAACAAAACTCAAATAAAGTGGCAATTTCTCCGAATATAAAACTATTTAGAGTGTTAGGGCACACTTTTAGGGTGAAACCATGGTCTATAGGATCACACAAACATGGTAGTGGCACCTGAATTCTGTTTTACTGAGAATCCGTCACACTCTTTACATGCACTGTCACAAAATCTCTGTTCATCCCAATCCCTAATCATAAAATATACATCTTAGATACACAGGATCAAATAAACACATAGTATCACAAGAGATTAAGTGAATATCATCATACGTACTCATGTAACTAATGGATTTAACCTTGTATGATACACTATTGCCTTCTTCTCGCATGCACTGCTCAAACAGCATATCTCTGTATCACCCTCTTAGCGCGTCGTCACTAACAGCCGCTCCCTTAAAGGGGAAGTACGTATTTTTGTGCCCCACTCTCTAATACCACCCGGTTACATTCTACCCTGCTGACCTGTCAACGTCCTTGGTGACAGTATAAGAATTTCTTAACTCTTTGACCGCTTCCCTAAAGAACACAGTACCCAAATTGGCTCTCATCTGAGAAACGGCACTGTGGCTAAGGGCTGATCTAGGCTCATGGTATGGATTTGAATGTTGGCCCACAGTAGAACTGTTACTCCTTCGAGGTGGGGGCAAACTTGGAACTCCACCCCGCTCTTGAGATCCTTCCTCAAGTTCAATATGGGCCGGGCTTGTGGGCTCACCAGGAGATACCTCTGAAGATCCCATCGTGTTTTCATCCTCAGTGCATGTGAGATTTTCAACAACATTTGGGCCAGTACACTCCAAAAGCACTATCCCGTCCTCCACACTCTCATCTTCCACATCTCTCATGCACTGCTCAAACAGCATATCTCTGTATCACCCTCTTAGCGCATATAGATAGATAGATAGATAGATAGATAGATAGATAGATAGATAGATAGATAGATAGATAGATAGATAGATACTATTAATTATTTAACTGCAATTAAAATATATTATTAATGAATCCTCTCTTCACACAATTTATTAAGTTAAATAAATAGTCAGGCCCATAGCCAAGGGTGGTTTGAAAGACCCAAATTTTTTTTTATTATTCAAATGGCCAAATTCTGACTCGGAAACTTCGGAAAGTTGAATGTGCTGGCAAGTTTTATACTTACCTATAGGCCTATAGATTTTTAATTTAAAACAAGTTTCAACAGATTTAAAAAAAAAATAAAAATGTAATGATAGATGATAAAAAATTTGTATTTTAAAAATAAGTATCTCTTCAATATTTCATTATTCAAAATTTTCATTAGTTATGAAACTGTAATATAAAACTTACAGTTTAAATGCACATTTGTAAATAAACAAATTTAACTTTAACTTAAAATAGTATCCCAGCAAACATTTGGACGTCCGATTACCGTTGAAAAGACGTCGCTCCGCCACGTTGCGTCCTGGTGAAAAGTAGTGCCAAAATGAAAATCCAACCGACGTCTTTTACGTCTTCTGGCCGTGAATCGCACGTCTTTTCTACACGGTCCCTGCACATCGAAATATGTCATGTTCTGGACGTTTTCTGGTTGTTTTTAAAACGTGTTATTTCCTTGTAATAAGTGTTTTAATAGCCTAATTATACATATAAAACAATCTAACTTATTATTTAAAGCTGTGAAATGCAATCAGGTCCAATTTCAGACCAGTTATACCTGAACGTCTTTATAGCATTGTAATCACGTGTAAATCATAATTAATACATTATGTAAGGATGCAATAGTGTTACGATTAAGCAAATTATTTATTGTGCATATAGTAACATAGTAACAGATGTACATCACTGTTAAACAGACACATCTAATAAGAATAAACAAAGCAACAACACAGAAATATGGACAACACAAGTGAAATGTTATTTTAGAGTCTTTATTTCTAATATTCTTCAGCTCTTCCTGGAAGGTGCTTGCTGTGTTCCTCCATTGCGGCATCTTTTTCTGTGTCTGTAGCATCTGGACTCACTTCACAGCATCTGAGGGAGGAGAATATGATTTTGTATTATCCTACAACTAAAAACGTACAATATATCAAGAATTACTGTCATGTTTTGTGAATGAACAGCAATGCGCCGAGCAGTATCTAATGTCAATACATACACATTCCCTACTACTCATCATTTTACAACTGCCCATATCCACACATCCACAGTTTTGTGACAAGCAAAGACTGTCATTCATGGCTTACACTAAAATGATAATTTAATATTTTTAGTCTACTTGACAGCCTGAGTCTGTACAAACATTTTAAAACATCTGAACATTAGGCATGTCTATAAGGAGACGTACAATGATGAATAACAGATGAAATCTATAGTTTAAATAATATAACATATGGGGTTAATTGTTGGGGTAGTAAAACATAATTTCCTGAAATATTGTGCAGAAATAAACACAAACAATGCAAGATAAATATGTACCTGTTTATCAATCTTTTAATCAGGCTCGGACAGAACATCCACCAACTCCGGACAGTTGCTGAACCTAAATGTGACACCAAAATCACAGTCAGAGCGATCCAGACAGACAGAGACACACATTCTTTCACATTTCAAACTTACACAGATGCAGTTCTTCTCTTCAGCTTTGATGAACACTTCACAGGATCTCGCTCTCAGAATCCAGTCTCTTAACAGAACATGTAGACCTGCTGGAGTCCACGATGACAATTACTGTAACAGAGCAATAGCTAACATCAGGCTTATGATGACGTTAACGTTTCTAGTTGCAATTATTTACTAAAGCGTTTATCAGGATACGCAGTAATAAGATCACAATACTCACCACAGGTATAAAAACTAGCTCTAGGTTTGCAAATGTGAACTCATACACATTATACACCTAAATACACTTTTAAGCATTCAACAAGTTTCTCACCTACTCTGGAGTGTCCTCAGGGAGTGGGATGACAAAGGATCATTTGCACTGGAGACAATTCTACAGACAAACAAAACAACAGTGAGAAAGGTAATAATGAAATTATTTAATGAACAGCAAAAATTCTTACAGTTGGCCTGGAGAAAGAGTATTGAATTCTGTCTGACAGATGACTGACTGTTATTCACCCTGCAAGACAAATTTGAACCTTAATGCAGTTTAATTAATTACAGTACAAAAACTATTTTACAGGAGCAGTTAAAAGAAAAGGGGTTAGACTTTACCTGTTAAATCTCCACATGAGCTAATAAAACCTACATGCATATATTTACCATTTTATGTTAGTGTAAAATATTAAGTAAATAACTTTTATATACATGCTCATAAGTTTTGCTCTTATTGTTAATGACAGCCTATTAATGTAGGCTAAACTAAATCATTAATACTGGTATGGTAATAAATGCTGGAGACATATCTACAATAGAATGATACTACATAGCTTTTTGTTAGCTTTTCTAACAAATTCGTGCATTATTATCATTATTAAATTGTTTTATTTATACACCATTCCACTCCAAACTCACCTGAAATGGTCATTTTCAGCTCTGACTGAACACACAGCAGGTGGATGATGGGCAGAGATGCTGGAAAACATGTTGACCAGCTGTCTTCGAGGACCAGTGTAGGGAACCCCTGATAAACTGCGCCAGATTCCTGTAATACCATGACATATTGCTCAAACGCGACTTACTTTTAGCATAACGGCAAATTTTAGCCTAATCAAAGCAACTCCACATCGCTACTGGCAATGTGCATCATTTATTTCAGTTCCTTCGTGTAAAACTCAATAATGTTATTAAACGAATACAAACTGTACTTACACGGTAGGAGTCTTGTGATCATTGTCCAACTTCTCGCCGCGTCCTCATGTTCTCGTGGTGCTGGACAAAACCGGAAGAAAATGAAATTTGAAAACAGCGCCCTAGAATCCCTGCCTTTAGAGGAATTATGTTAGTCATATCGCGAGATTTGTTAGCGTTAGGTGCAAAAAATAAATAAAATTGCATTATGGTTTTAGAAACAGTGACTTTTCTATCCTTTCACCGCACATGACACTTTATGAATGTAATTGGTCAGTTGACAAGATGTAAATAAAAGTGATTTCTGTATTTCATAAAGATAAATCTGTTTTTAATGAGTTTAGATGCCTAAATCTGTCCACGTACCCACTTGGGACACACATATATTAAGTGTATACCCAGATGTAAGTGCAATACTTTTACCCTTCAGCAAGGGTATATGATGGACTATAAATGCACGTGTAAAGGACGTCATTTGTGGACTTAATCAGGACATGGTATATATTAAACTACATGTACATAAAATCAAAAATACACGCAACCCCAATATAAATAGACATGTTTAAATGTATACAAGCATATATTAATGCATTTTAGGACATGTTGTGCATTGGTGCCGTGCGGTCGCGACGAATTTTGGCTGTGGAAAGCACGTCGCTTTCAGACCATCAGTACACAATTGATGCCGTCGCGGAGCGACATCTTTTGGCCGGGGAAAGCACGTCGTCGTCCGACCAATGTTTGCTGGGATGCTAAGCAATTTGACAAAATGGTTGGTACATCAAAAAGTGTGGTTATGATAACCAACCGACAAGCTAATCCAGCAAAATTAGTTCTTAATATGTCACTAAAATGTAATATTTATACTTTGTTGTTAAATAGAAAATCAGGCAAATAACTACAAAAAGGATCAGTTTTTCAGGGAAAAAATAGCCATCCCTTTCCATAAGCTGGCTATGGGCCTGTTAGTGTAATGTTAAAAGAATGTTTATTAACTGATAAAGAGAGTTTAATAAAGACTTCCATTTATTTTAGCTATAGTGCAAATGAAACATGTCTCATATATCAGTAGTATGCCTACAGGTATACGCAGGCTGTATTTTTTCTGACAAACTGTTTTAACCGAAATTGGATATGCTACTCTGAGAGATTAAAAACTGGCAGGGATCATATACTTTTACATTTAGCTGTTTTTACTGCAGTTAGTTTTCTGGCCATATTATTCACATTATGCAGTCTGCTTTAACGATAGACTGTGCGTTAAAGTGGGGGGAAAACACGAGCATTACCGGCATTATCATGATGGACTCATTCAGTAGCGAACTTGTGTTTATGTGACTTACATTTTTTGTTGAAAAAACCTAATGACTACCTTTTTTTTTTCATCATCGCTTGTGTGTGTCACCCAACACACCTTGTTCTTGCACGGGAAAAAAAACAATCCACTGCATTTGGCGCTACTTGTATCTAAACGCAGCCACACCCCCTCAGATGACAGTAGAGAAAAGCACAGCCAATCAAAATGTCCAAATGTGTTTTGGGGGAGGGGGGATGGACTCGAGGAGAGAACGTCAGTTAACATTTCTGCATGTCTAAGTTAACATTGACAGCACAATTTTTTTTGAGCTGATTAAATTATTGGTGGGGACCAATAGGTAGTGCTGTCGCCTCACAGCAAGAAGTTCGCTGGTTCAAGCCTTGGCTGGGTCAGTTGGCATTTCTGTGTGGAGTTTACATGTTCTCCCTGCGTTCGTGTGAGTTTCCTCTGGGTGCTCTGGTTTCCCCCAAAGACATGCGGTACAGGTGAATTGGGTAGGCTAAATTGTTCGTAGTGTATGTGTGTGTGAATAAGTGTGTATGTGTTTCCCTGTGATGGGTTGCAGCTGGAAGGGCATCTGCTGCATAAAACAAGTTCTGGATAAATTGGTGGTTTTAGATTAGATTAGATTCAACTTTATCGTCATTACACATGTACAAGTACAAGGCAATGAAATGCAGTTTCAGTCTAACCAGCAGTGCAATAGCAGCAAGTGCAGGATACAGGTATAAGTTATAAAGTGCAGTTATAGAAAAACTATGGTAATATTTACAGATGGATGTACTATGAACATTATATACAGGTTGTACTAGCTATGAACAGATTTTACAATAAATGAATATATGTACAAGATGCTATTATTAATCAGGAGTGTGCAGATAGATAAACAATTACAAATGTCCATGTGCAGTGGGTATGTAAAGTTCAGATAAGTGAATCAGTGCAATGTAGTGCAATGAATATGAGCAAACTTTAAATGTGCAAATGTTAAATAGTGCAGTGATTGTGAGGAGTATAAGTTAGAGGAGTGTGGGGGGTGTATTGGGGGGGGCAAAAGAGTCAGTGAGGGGCAGAGTTAAAAAGGGAGACAGCTCTGGGGAAAAAGCTGTTCCTCAGTCTGCTGGTTTTTGTCCGGGGGAGCCTGAAGCGCCTGCCGGAAGGCAGGAGAGAAAACAGTCTGTGAGCAGGGTGAGAGGTGTCCTTAAGAATACTGCGTGCTCGGCGCAGACAGTGTTTCGTCTGGATGTCCTCAATGGCTGGCAGTGTGGTCCCTGTGATGCGTTGGGCAGTTTTCACCACCCGCTGGAGTGCCTTACGCTCAGCAACAGAGCAGCTTCCATACCAGACTGTGACGCAGTTGGTCAGGATGCTTTCTATTGTGCAGCGGTAGAAGTTCGGCTGATAAAAGCTGGTTCTTCTTAAGTTGCCTCAAGAAGAATAGGTGCTGGTGAGCCTTCTTGACCAGGCTGGAGGTGTTGGTGGTCCAGGAAAGGTCCTTTGAGATGTGGGTCCCCAGGAACTTGAAGGATGAGACAGGCTCAACGGCCATCCCATTAATGTGGATGGGATCATGTGAGCTTGTTCGTCCCTTCCTGAAGTCCACAATGAGCCCCTTGGTCTTATTGGTGTTAAGGAGCAGATTATTGTCAGTGCACCAAGTGGCCAGATGCTGTATCTCCTCCCTGTAGGCAGTCTCATCATTATTGCTGATTAGACCAATCACTGTGGTGTCATCTGCAAATTTGATGATGGTGTTGGATCTGTTCACAGGCCTACAGTCGATGGTAAAAAGGGAGTAGAGGAAAGGGCTCAGCACGCAGCCCTTTGGTACACCAGTGTTGAGTGTGACGGTGGTTGAGCAGATGTGGCCTGATCTAACATTCTAAGGTCTGTTAGTCAGAAAGTCCATAACCCAGTTGCAGATAGACATGTCGATATCCAGGTCTCTGAGTTTGATCAGTAACTTAGAGGGTATGACAGTATTGAATGCTGAGCTGAAGTCAACAAAAAGCATTCATGCATAAGTGTTTTTATTGTCTAGGTGAGTGAGTACAGAGTGCAGTGCTATGGAGACGGCATCTTCTGTGCTCCTGTTGCCATGGTAGGCAAACTGATGTGGGTCCAGTGTGGATGGCAGAGAGTCTTTCAGATGTGCCAGGACCAACCGCTCGAAGCACTTCATGATGATGGGTGTGAGTGCTACAGGGCGGTAGTCATTCAGGCATGTTGGGCTGGAGTGTTTGGGCACCGGCACAATAAAGGTGGTTTTAAAGCATGTTGGCACAGTTGCTAGGTTAAGCGACAGGTTGAAAATGTCTGTGAATACCCCAGCGAGCTGTTCTGCACATGCTTTGAGGACGCGCCCAGGGATACCATCTGGTCCAGCAGCCTTACGCACATTGATCCGACTCAGTGCGGTGTAGACTTCTGAGGTGGTGAGTGTGATAGGTGAGTGGTCGGTTGAGGAAGTGTTCCTGGTGTAGGGTTCTGTATTGTCTCTTTCAAAGCGGGCATAAAAGTCATTTAGCTCATTCAGGAAGGAGACATTTGTGGCTGTGGGGGTGGACTGGCTGGGTTTGTAGTTGCTGATGGCCTGGATGCCCTGCCACATGCGCCGAGGATCAGAGTTGGAAAAGTGCTCCTCTAGCTTTAGCTTGTAACAGTGCTTGGCCTTTTTGATGCCCCTCTTCAGATTAGCCCTGGAAGTGCTGTAGGCCTGTGCATCCCCTGATCTGAAGGCAGTGTTGCGTGCCTTCAGCAGGAGGCGCACCTCCTTGTTTATCCATGGCATTTGATTTGGGTATGTGGTGATCTGTTTCTGGGTTGTAACACTGTCTATGGTGGTGTTGATATATTGCAGAACAGAGGAAGTGTAACTATCAATGTCTGTGTGAGAGCCACATGTGGCCTGGGAAGCTGACATACTCCAGTCTGTGTGTTCAAACCTGTCCTGGAGTGTGGAGTCCACCCCCGCTGACCACACTTTGATGGTCCTTACTGATGGCTTCACATGGTTAATGAGGGGTGAGTACTTGGGGGTCAGGAACAAAGAAAGGTGATCTGATTGACTCAAGTGGGGGAGGGGGGTCACAGTGTATGCTTCAGCTATGTTTGTGTAAACTTGGTCTAAAGTTTTGTTTCCCCTTATGTGGCAGAAAATGTTTTGATGGAATTTGGGGAGCACTGTCTTTAAGTTTGAGTGATTAAAATCCCCCGCAACAATAAAAGCAGCCTCCGGATGAGCAGTCTGTTGTTTGCTGATGGCTGCATGAAGTTCATTCATAGCAAGCTTGGCATCATCATCGGGAGGAATATAGGCAGCAGTTATTATGGTGGAGGTGAACTCCCGTGGCAGATAAAACGGTCTACATTTAACCATTAGAAATTCCAGGTTAACAGAGCAATGTCTCCCAACGACGACAGAGTTTGTGCACCAAGCTTTGTTAATATACATGCATAATCCTCCGCCTCTGGCCTTACCGGAGTCATCCGCCGTTCTGTCTGCTCGGAATGTTTGATGTTCAGTTAGCGATACAGTGTTTTCTGGTATCCCGCTGTTTAGCCATGTTTCTGTTAAAAAATCATGACATCACAGTTCCATAATCTTTTGCTGTGGTTGATGCGCAGTCGAATCTTATCCATTTTGTTCACCAGTGAACGTACATTGGCGAGAAAGATGCTGGTTAAAGAGAGCCGGTGTGGTGTTAGCTTTAGCTTAGCTCTTAGCCTGCCGCGCTTCCCCCATCTTTGTTTACGTTCTCTGCGCCGCCTTCGAGCACTTCCGCCCGGCCGGGTAGGGCTCTCAGGCCTGGGTGTTCTGGCGATCTCAGGGATAAGTCGAAGATTGCTAATAAAACTGTCTGAAATGCACAAACCAATATCCAAGATGTCCTGTCGGGTGTACGATGTAAAGGCACTGCTGTTCTGCACGAACAGACCCGAAATAAGCAGGAATAATACTGCAAAATTGCAGAAACTGGAGACGCTGAGCTTTGCGATCTGAAAGCGCAGCCATCTCATCTCATCTCAGCGGTTCATTCCGCTGTGGCGACCCCAGATTAATAAAGGGACTAAGTCAAAAAGAAAATGAATTAATGAATGAATGAAATTCAGCACTTATAAATTGTTTGCAACAACTTACCTTAAAAAATGTATAAATCTAATGAGTAATTTTTTCTGTGTACCTTTAATTTATTATTTAATTTTTTTTATTTAATTTGTACACAATTGTTTATAAAAACATATGAATGACATATGAACATATGAAAAACATATGAGTAAGAAGTAAAACTGTACTACTTAAACAATGGAATACTTAGACTAACAGTTGAATGTATAGTGTACATGGGGAATAAAATGAAATGAAAGAAACACTGTTTAAATTAGCTACATTCATTCATTCATTTTCCTTCTGACTTAGTGCCTTTATTAATCCAGGGTCGCCACAGCAGAATGAATCGCCAACTCCAGCATTTGTTTTTACGCAGCGGATGCCCACATTCACACACACATACACTATGGACAATTTAGCCTACCCAAGTCACCTTTACTGCATGTCTTTGGACTGTGGGGGAAACCGGAGCACCCGGAGAAAACCCACATCAATGCAGGGAGAACATGCAAACTCCACACAGAAACACCAACTGAGCCGAGGCTCGAACCAGCGACCCAGCGACCTTCTTGCTGTGAGGCGACAGCACTACATACTGCACCACTGCTTCACCAATTAGCTACATGTATGATAGAAAAGGTATACAATCTGAGGTAGCCTACCATTGACAACTAAATGTTACATTGTTATAGTTTTTAAAATTGTTTCAAGAGTGCGCATGCTAGGAGAGTGCGCATGCTCGAGTGACGTCACTGTCGCTGTCACCGGACAGTAGCTTTGCTGCGTTTGTTCGGAGTTTAGATTCGCAATTTACATTTTTATCATAAAATACTTCCTCATTCACTAAATATTTATCTCTCCTACTTGGGGTGAACAATCCCTTAACACACTCATACAAACAAATCTATTTTTAAACGTTCTGTCTCTCGAGCATCCGCCTGGTGTTTGTAGCTTTAGCCTGCTAGCACCGCTGGTCAGCTAAAGCTACCGACCTCTTTCATTCACTTATTTTCTCACTTACTGGCTTTGCTCTTCACCTTGTACAATGTCGCTTGCGTGTCTGTCCTTGAGTGCAGGAGAAGCATCGATGGAGGCGCTGGAGCTGGAGCTGGAAGCAGTGGAGTCCCAGATTCGCTCGCTGGAGACGAAGCGAGAGGGGCTCAGGGCTATGCTCTTAACCCGTACTCGCTCGTCTGAGGTAAGTGTTCGATACAACGACAATCCTCCTGCTTCCTCAACCCCGTGTGCTTCTCTGTCCAGGCCCAGCACACTGAGGACGCGGTTCACCCAGGCGTCGTTTACGCCGACACCCGGCTACCACGGCCCCTGGGTGCAGCCGCGTAAGGTTCTTACCAGGTCCCGGGGCAGAACGTCTCCTCCTCCGGTGTTCGAGATCCCCACGGGGAACCGCTTCGCCCCTCTCCGCGAGACGGGTCGGGATGTGGCCATCATTGGCGACTCAATCGTGCGCCACGTCCGCTCTGCTTCCGCCAAAGGTAACAAAGTACGCACTTTCTGCTTCCCTGGTGCCCGAGTTAAGAATATTTCTGCACAGATACCTACTATCCTGAGCGCTGCCGAGAGCCTCGGTGCCGTTGTCCTCCATGTGGGGACGAACGACACCGGGCTCCGGCAGACGGAGATCCTGAAGAAGGACTTCAGGAGCCTGATCGAGACTGTTCGACGCACCTCGCCCGCCACACAGATCATCGTTTCTGGACCGCTTCCTACCTACCGCCGAGGAAATGAAAGGTTCAGTAGACTTTTTGCTCTGAATGAATGGCTATTAACATGGTGTGAAGAACAGAAATTGCTCTTTGCCAATAACTGGAATCTTTTCTGGGAGCGTCCTAGGCTTTTCCGCGCTGACGGGCTGCACCCCAGTCGAGCTGGAGCTGAACTCCTGTCAGACAACATCTCCAGAATACTTCGCTCTATCTGACTAGTAAGTAAAAACTCACAAAATTCACAATTTAGCCATACAGAGTCCTATTCGTCCCACATAAATAACAGTAATGCATACCTAGCTAACCCCATAGAGACTGTGTCTGTTCCTCGCATTATTAGATCAAGAAACAAACGTACTGTGTGCTCCAGAAATAATCTATTAAGAATTAAACCAGACAAACCACTAAAAAGTAAAAATACAAATTTCATGAAGCTTGGTCTCCTAAACATCAGGTCACTAGCACCTAAAGCACTTATCATAAATGAAATAATAACAGATAACAATCTTAATGCACTTTGTCTCACTGAAACCTGGCTGAAACAAAATGACTATATTAGTTTAAATGAAGCAACTCCTCCAGGATTCTTCTATAAACATGAGGCTCGTCAAACTGGTCGTGGTGGTGGAGTTGCGTCAATCTTTAGTGATATTCTTAATGTTAATCAGAGAAACTGACTTATGTTTAGCTCCTTTGAAGTATTAACGCTTAATGTTGTCCTTCCAAATACTATGCAAAAACCTATGTTATCTCTCGCTCTAATCACCATATATAGACCCCCAGGACCCTATGTCAATTTTCTAAAAGAGTTTTCTGATTTTATCTCTGACTTACTAGTTAAAACTGATAAAATACTAATTGTAAGAGACTTTAACATCCACATAGATGATGACACATTAGGGCTCGCGTTTATGGACTTACTACTTTCACTAGTGATAAAGCAAAATGTTATTGGTCCAACCCATCGCCTAAAGCATACACTAGATCTAATTATGTCTTATGGAATTGAGGTCATTGATGTAGACATTATACCACAAAGTGATGATATTACAGACCACTACCTCTTACTATATAAGCTGTGTTTACCTGAAATTAGCAGATCCGCTCCGATATATCGCACTAGTAGGACCATTGTTCCATCCACTAAAGATGAATTTATAAATAACTTACCTGATCTTTCTCTACTTTGAAATGCACCCGTAAACGCAAATGACCTTGATGTAGTAACCAGCAGTATGGATGCCATCTTTACTAGCACTCTAAATACTGTGGCACCCATCAAACTAAAAAAAGGCTAGAGAGAATAAAACTACACCATGGTATAATAGTCATACCTGCGCTCTCAAAACAGCAACCCGTGCCCTAGAACGTAAATGGAAAAAAACTAATTTAGAAGTCTTTAGAATTGCATACAAAGACAGTATGTCCAGCAATAGGACGGCTCTAAAATCTGCCAGGGCTGAGCACCTCCGCAAACTGATAGAAAATAATCATAACAATCCTAGATTCTTATTTAACACTATTGCTAAATTAACAAATAATTGGTCATCTTTGGAACAAAACGTTCCACCGCAAATTAGTAGTGATGACTTCATGAATTTTTTCAGTGATAAAATAGAAGGCTTTAGACAGAAAATAGGAGATATTAAACTTTCTGCACCGCCTTATACTTCAGATCCAGTAAACACGCCACTGAATCTAAATAACCTACAGTGCTTTAAAATCATAGAACAGGAAGAGCTAGACAAAATTATAAATAGCTCTAAACCAGCTACGTGTATATTGGACCCAACTTCAACAAAGTTTCTGAAAGAATTGCTACCTGTTATAGGAGAACCTCTTCTTAACATTATCAACTCTTCTTTATATTTAGGCCATGTTCCAAATCCTTACAAGTTAGCTGTTATTAAACCTATTATTAAGAAACCACAACTGGACCCCAGCAACTTAGCTAATTATAGGCCTATTTCAAATCTTCCATTTATATCTAAAATACTAGAAAAAGTTGTTTCTGCTCAATTATACTCCTTTCTGCAGACGAACAATGTTTTTGAAGTGTTTCAGTCAGGTTTCAGAGCTCATCACAGTACAGAAACTGCATTAGTGAAAATAACCAACGATTTACTCTTAGCTGCTGACCAAGGGTGCATCTCGCTATTAGTTCTACTCGATCTTAGTGCAGCATTTGACACCATTGACCATGGTATCCTTATTAATCGCTTAAAGTCTACAGGTGTCCAGGGACAGGCCCTACAATGGTTTAAGTCATACTTAGCTGACCGTTACCAGTTTGTGAATATTAATGGACAGCCTTCACAAATCAGCCCAGTAAAATATGGGGTGCCTCAAGGATCAGTTTTAGGCCCTTTGCTGTTTACAATATACATGCTACCCCTGGGAGACATTATTAGAAGACATGGGATCAACTTTCACTGCTATGCAGATGATACTCAATTATATATTTCAACTAAACCTGACGAGACGTCTAAACTGTCTAAGCTAACTGAGTGTATTAAAGATGTTAAAGACTGGATGACCAACAATTATCTTCTCTTAAACTCAGACAAAACAAAATTATTACTTATTGGGCCTAAATCCTGTACACAGCAGATCTCACAACTCGACCTACAATTAGAGGGATACAAAGTTAGCGTTAGCTCTACTATAAAAGATCTGGGTGTCATATTAGACAGTAATTTAACTTTTAAAAATCATATATCCCATGTCACAAAAACTGCTTTCTTTCATCTGAGAAATATCGCTAAGTTACGAAGTATGCTATCCATCTCAGATGCAGAAAAGCTAGTCCATGCTTTTATGACTTCTAGGCTGGACTACTGTAATGCACAGCATCCTCTATTAACAAACTTCAGTTAGTACAAAATGCAGCTGCCAGAGTTCTTACCAGGTCTAGAAAATTTGATCACATCACACCAATTTTATCCTCCTTACACTGGCTGCCTGTTAATTTTCGTATTGAATTTAAAATATTGCTTCTTACATATAAAGCTTTAAATAATCTAGCTCCTGTTTATCTAACCAATCTTCTGTCTCGCTACAATTCAACTCGCTCTTTAAGATCTCAAAACTCAGGGCCTCTAGTAGTACCTAGAATAGCAAAGTCGAGTAATGGAGGTCGAGCCTTCTCATTTATAGCTCCTAAACTCTGGAATAGCCTTCCTGATAACATCCGAGGCTCAGACACACTCTCCCAATTCAAAACTAGATTAAAGACCTATCTGTTCAGTAAAGCATACACTTAGTGCACCACTTAGCGGGCTTCCACACAGGTTCTGCATCTTGTTGATATACACTATGAACAGCAGCTACACTAATTATTTTCTTTATTCTCCATTTCCACCTGGGGATACTCTTCCCGAGGCCCTCAGACTATGCAGAGTCACTGATTCGATCCAAGACCAACGACAAGATGATCCCAAGGTTTCCATATCCTGGACCAGGCCGAATCCTGAGCAGCTACTGTGATGGTCATGGAAGAGTGGAAAACATGAGACTGATTCCTGTGATGCTCCAGAGACAGACGAGCCTTCGCTGGGGCCAGCTTCCAGCCTCCGCCACTGAGACTGCAGCTCTGCACAAGACACAACTGAGCCTGGTTTCTCTCAAGGTTTTTTTTTCTTCACTTCCGCCATTAAGTTTTTTTCCCCTCTCCGCTGTCGCCACTGGCTTGCATAGTTCAGGATCTATAGAGCTGCGCATTGTTGGATTTGCTCTTCAATATTTGGACTCTCAGTAGTGATTATTAAACCACACTGAACTGAGCTAAACTGAACTGAACTTAAACACTACAAACTGAACTACACTGTTCCTATTTACTGTGACCTTTTATGTGAAGCTGCTTTGACACAATCTACATTGTATAAGCGCTATACAAATAAAGTTGAATTGAATTGAATTGAATTCAACTTTATGAACTGCTATGTGTATGTAAACATACATCAAACCATCTTTCGTTTAGACAATTCAACTTTAACCCTTGTATACACATTAAAACATCCATTACCCACATTCCGCTGTTTAGAGCAAAACTCTGCCCTAAATTCTGCATGGGTGCTGTAGTCACTTGCCAATTCCAGGTGTTGTGTACAAGTGTGGGTTATTGGCCTTCTTGAAAACTCACTCATCTCTTTAAGTTACTTGAATCGTCTTGGAGAGAAATAAATCAGACCGTGTGCAGTATCTGAGAAAAAGAACAAGCTACTTGTGGTCTCGCTCCCTAATGAATTGCAAAAGGTGGTTTGACACAGTTGTTTCAGATGGAGAATGCGCCAGGGAGGGGCCGCTGCGAGGAGTGTGAGCTCCGAAACCCAGGTCCGGTGGGGCCAGAGGGGCGCAACAAACAAGACCTGCTCCTCGTCCTTCCTGACTTTGCACAGATTGACAGATTGATCTGGGCTTCCCCGAAGTGCGCCCATATCAGCTGGACCGAATCGGGATGGATTCTCCAATCTCCTCGGGACCCATACCCGTGCGCCATGCCCGTCTGGGGACTCGATCACAAAGCCAACGCTGAAGTGGTCTCATATGAAGCAAACCAAGCGGCGTGACCACAGCTGCGGATGCCATATGCCCCAGGAGCCTCTGAAAACATTTCAGTGGGACCACTATCTTTCTGTGGAGCTCGTTTACACAGGAAAGCATTAGCCTGGCGCGCTCCTCTGAGAGGTGCGCAACCATAGCAAACGAATCCAGCTCCAGCCTGAGGTAAGAGATCCTCTGCACAGGGCAAAGTTTGCTCTTCTCTCGGTTGACCTGAAACCCCAACTGGTCGAGGTGCCGAAGCACTTTGACTCTGTGCATAATCAACTGATCACAAGAAGAAGGCTAGAATAAGCCAGTCGTCGAGATAGTTGAGTGTGCGGATTCCCACAAGCCTCAGTGGCGCTAGAGCACCCTCCGCGAGCTTGGAGAAAACCTGCGGAGACAGAGAGAGCCCGAAGGGGAGAACTTTGTACTGCCACGCTCGTCCTTCGAACGCAAGAGAGGGGCGGTGGCGTGGAAGAAAAGAGACTTGAAAATACGCATCCTTCAGGTCTAAGGCTGCAGACCAATCCTGTGGACGGATGCTCTGAAGCAAGCAATTCTGCGTAAGCATTCTGAAAGGCATGTGGTGTAAACTACAGTTCAGTCTGCGCAGATCTAGGATTGGTCTTAACCCCCCGCTCTTTTTGGGCACGATGAAATTCGGGCTGTAAAACCCGGACTCCATCTCGGCTGGAGGGACCTGCTCGATTGCATCCTTCGCCAGGAGGACAGCAATCTCCTCTCGCAAGACAGGGGCGCACTCAGGGTAACCCTCGTGAAAAGGACACCCGTAAACTTGGGAGGGCGAATAGCGAACTGAATTGCATAGCCGAGTCTGACTGTCCGTATGAGCCACCTCGACGTGCCGGGCAGCGCTAACCAAGCTGGCAGAGCGTGCGCTAATGGCACCATCGGAGCGATCGCTGACGTCCCAGCGGAGGGGCAGCTTGGGATGGGAGTGCTCATCCCGGGAAGCTGTGCGTCCCGAGGAAGAGCTGAAAATAAGAGAATTTCTCTTACCTTCCTCCCTGGATCCCGCGGTGAGGCCAGAGTGAGAGAAAGGAGTCCGTTCTGCTGCACTCTGAGGGCCTGAGGCGAAGGGTCCCGGTCCTGCGAGCTGGAAGGTGGAGCGTCCCATACTGGCAGTACTTGGGTTTGCGAATCCGGAGAGAGAGGAAACTGCTCTTTTGGAAATTTGGTTGCCGCCAGCGATGAGTTTAGAGTCGTTGTGGACTGATGTAATAATCCTCGGCCCCCACCGAGGAAAGAGCAGGTTCCCTCTTCTCCGAATGGCCCGCCCCAAGGAAGCTTCGTGGCCCGCGGGAGGCTCGGCGTTGCCACTTGGCCAGTGGAGCGGGCAGCGGAAGCGGAGCAGATGTTAAAGCCGCGGGTGGACGACCTCAGCGAGGAGCAGCCGCAGCGGAAGCGGCAGCAGGAGGAGCAGTTTTTCTGAGCCCGCTGATAGATGACTTCACCCATTGCCTTGGACTACTCTTTCACCGTGGAGAATTCATGGGTGAACTCCCCCATGGTGTCGCCGAACAGGCCAGCCTGGTATATGGGAGCGTTAAGAAAGCAAGCTTTGTCAACGTCTCTCATATCGGCCAAGCTCAGCCAGAGATGGCGTTCCTGGACCACTAATGTGGCCATCGTCTTCCCCAGGGCATGAGCAGCCGATTGGTAGTCATGAGAGCATAATCAGTTGCCGTGCGAAGCTCATGCAGCCAGCCCGGGGGAGAACCACCCTCCTGCATCTCGGCCAGCTTCTCGGCTTGGTAGCGTTAATAGGTGGCCATAGCGTGCAGAGCGGAGGTGGCCTGGCCCGCAGCAGTGTAGGCTCTGGCCGTGAGAGACTCAGATAACCTGCACGCTTTGGAAGGGGGTTTGGGTGAATCTCTCCGAGTGGAGCAGCTCTGCGGACAGAGATTGTCCGCGATAGCATGCTCCACCTGGGGAATCGCCTCATATCCCCTGGCTGCTCCATCATCGAGGGAGGTGAGAGCGGGAGCGCATGAGGACTGGGCAGAAAAAGGTGCCTTCCATGCCTGCGTGAGCTCTCTGTGTACCTCCGGGAAGAAGGGGACGGGGGGTCTAGAAGGCTTTGCCTTCTTCGCCCCCACGTAGCACCCATCTAAGCGGTCCGGCCGCGGTTCTGGGGGACAAGCCATCTCCAGTCCCACGGCTGAAGCATTCCGGGATAACACGGCTAACATGTCTGATTCCAGATCCGACACCCCGGAGGGTGGCAGGGGGTCCGGATCTTCATCGAAGCATGTCAACCCGCCCTCCGATGCCGCGATGGACATCACATCCCCGGTGTCATCTAATGAAAGTGCGGCCAACCCGGAGGATGGACCAGCGCTCGCACTGGAAGCAGAGACAGAGCGCACTGACGAGGAGCAAGGGGTCCGCGGGCCCGAAGGCGACAGAATAGCCCCCACTGTAACCCTCAGGCCAGCCCGAGTGCTAACCGCTTGGCGGGGAGAAGCAGGGGTGACTTGCCCTAATAAAAGAGCTCGCCGCAACCTCAGTTGCTCAACAGTCAAGCCATCGCAATGCGGGCAAGTACTGTCCGCGAGCACAGCATCAACATGTTGGACCCCCAAGCATGTGACGCAGTACTCGTGCCTGTCATCCAGGGCGAGGAAACCACCGCATCCAGAAACGCACGGTCAAAACGACATCTTTAAAAAGATGCTCTACACGACCGTGTGCTCTCTTAGGGAATACTGCTTCTTTAGATCACCAGCGAAACGCCAAGGGGATGGGAAACCCAGCTCAACCGCCGCTTAAACGTCTTCCCCCGCACTGGTGAAGGGAATGCTTCCTTCAGCGTTGGAAGTCAGCTCAGCAGAAGGGTTCTTCAGTCTCAGATCGGGTCTAAAGCAACAAATCTGATGAGCTGGC
Organism: Danio aesculapii; assembly: GCF_903798145.1. Lineage (NCBI taxonomy): Eukaryota > Metazoa > Chordata > Actinopteri > Cypriniformes > Danionidae > Danio > Danio aesculapii. Next base: position 31,099,032 of record NC_079435.1, read on the forward strand.
TCCAGCAGCCGACTGATATAGCCCTAATTAGCTCATCAGTTTCAGCTGTGGAGCTAAGCTCAGCCAATTCAATTGGCATTTCATTGGCCCGTTTTCTTATCTTTAGAAGTGATTGGTCGTCTAAAGCACTCCCAAAGTCTGTTTATACAGACACATGTAGACGTTTCCTTATGAAGGGGAACTGATTAACACATTGATCAAATGTAGTTTTCAGTCATGAAAAAGTAATATTCAACTCGTTTAGTTGTGCCTTCATTTTTGATTTCTGTCGTGACATAAGCACGAGTCTTCAAGACATGATTTATTTACAACACATTTTTAAACATAATAGTTTAACTAACTAATTTCTAATAACTACTTTTTATCTTCCCCATGGGGACAGTCCCTAGGTTTTTTGCAAGACAGTTGTATTCAGACAAAGTCCCTTTAGGTATTTTATAGTCTTTGATTCAGATTAAAGTGTAATTTAAAGACTTAATTGGGTTATGTTAACTACGAAAGTTGGAATAATTAGTCAAATTATTGTGTAACTTATTTGTTGTGTATATCAAAAAATATACATTAAATATTTCTTAAGAGGCTAATAATACTGACCTTAAAATAGTTTTTTATTAAAAACTGCTTTTATTCAAGAAATAAACAATAAGAAATACTTATTATGACTTCAAAATAATATTTCTTTACAGGAAACAATTTTTCTTGGTTTGTTAATCATTTGGGAAACATCATTTCAAATGAATGGGAGGGCAAAATAAATTGACTTGAACTGTGGGAATATCTGTTAAAGTTTACAGGTGCAACAATGTGCCTTGATGTACTTGAATGTTAGAAATGTGTTATCCTACACCAATGCAAAGTTACTTGTCAAATAACAAGGAACAAGGAAGATTATTTTGAGTTTAAGTTATTTAATTATCTTGTTTATGAAGACTGCAGAGTCAAAAAAAAAGACTTTGAATAACTGTTTAAGTAGTTTGTGATGCATGTTAAAATGTGGCCCCCAAAAGTACAAGTGGCCCCTGCCCGGCCCCCCAGTTACTCTGATCTAGAACTGCCACTGCTGACACTGTGTCTTCTGGCACTGTTTCTTCAGCATTTGTAATTTCAAAAAAGAGTTACCTGGAAAAACGTCTGGATCTGAATTGAATGGAATGGTTTCTGGGTTGTTTCAACAAAAATTTTGTCATCAACACAATCAACATGTACAGGTGAGTACAAAAGTGTGTCAGAGACCATGTGAAAGGAGGTTTCAATTGAGCTGACATGCATAAAAGATGGGAATTGCAAAGTTTGACTTCTTTTCTGATTGTTACACCCAGAAGTACATGGACTTCCAGCCTCCACCGCTGAGACTGCAGCTCTGCAAAAGACGTTTGGCCAGCGGAGAAATTAAAATGGTCAAGCCCAACTGAGTCTGGTTTCTCTCAAGGTTTTTTTTCTTCACTTTCGCCAATTAGTGAAGTTTTTTTCCCCTCTCCGCTGTCGCCACTGGCTTGCATGGTTCGGGATCTGTAGAGCTGCGCATCGTTCGATTTGCTCTTCAGTGTTTGGACTCTCAAGTAGTGATTGTTAAACCATACTGACCTGAGCTAAACTGAACTGAACTTAAACACTAAAAACTACACTGTTCCAATTTACTATGACCTTTTATGTGAAGCTGCTTTGACACAATCTACATTGTAAAAGCGCTATACAAATAAAGGTGAATTGAATTAAATTGAATTGAACTTTCATCTGGTGTGGAAGCATGCCGGGGTTTCTTTAAAGTCAGACTTGTGTCAATTTTATCAGATTCTTGACTTTTCAGTCTTGTACACACATACAGCCTGAGAAGTCTGAAGTGTTGCCTCATACAAGCTGCCAATTGTCTGATCTCCTTTAAGTGCATCTTCAGAGCCACTACAACAGAGCAGAAAAGTGAAATCATCAGCATTTCCTTTTGCTGATTCACCATTAGGGGGAAAAATGTGTTTTCTCCACATTCAGAACATATGACACATTGTCTTCTTTTTTAAAAATAATTTCCTGAGTTCCACCTCCTTTGGGTCCTCATACTTGTTTGTAGCTGCTACCTTGGTAGTTCATCCAGCCAAGTTAAATTTTTCTTGTTTTAGTTTCAGCATTTCTATTGCCAAATCCATACTTCTTTTTCAGATTTTGAACTGCTGGTTGTTTTAATTTTTCTCATAATTGGTTAATTAGTTTCTGTTTTCTGTCTTCATTCCCATGTTCTTCTGCATTTGCTGGCATCCAGTTCTTTGCAAAAACCATATCTCCATATCGAGGAATATACTTAGACATTTCTTCTTCATTTAGTAGTCTTGCAACAGCAGGATCTGGGGAAAAGCATAATATTGTTTTACTGTGTTTAGGTCTAGTTGTCAAAAAATAATAATTAAAAAATAAATAAATAAAATGAAGCGGGTACAAAATAAATACTAATTAGTGGTGTAACGGGTCACAAATTCCATGGTTTGGATCACACTACAGTTTTTTCGTCATAGATTGGACATTTTTTTCACATCAGCAAAAAGGGTGATGACAAATCTAATTTGCTTTCCATTACAAAAACATAACTGCAAAAAACTTTTGGTTTTAACAAACACAATTTAGATCCTGTATTTGTAATAAAAATCAAGAAATAATCAGCTGAATAAAAAGTAAAATATTCAATAGTGAAAAATAAATTTCGCTATTGTTGCTGATGATGCTAAATGTATAAATCTAACATTATAATATTCTACAACACATCATACTTATTTTTTAGTCTCATTTTAAAGTAAGGATTAAAATATTTCTCTCATAAAACCATGTTTCATTACTGGATGTATCATTATTGAAGAATATTCAGTGACCTATTTCTGATGGTTGTTTGTCGCCATCCATTGGTAAGTTAATGTAATTGATAATAAGTGTGGCATGACTCCTCTTGGTATAATATCTACATCTACTAAGAAAACACATTAGGATTTTAGAAAAGTCTAATATGTTGATGTAATTAGATGGATTTTGAAATAGCTTAAGTAAAAATAGCAAAGTGTGTTCTAGATTACATGAATTCACCCTAGTAGGCTATATCTAATAAAAATGTAAGATACACAATATATACACAATATATATTTATAACATTAAAGCTACCAAAATAAAAAGCATTAGTAAGAATGAGTAAGGCTTAATGTTATCCAAAATATACGTAGTAAAATGCTTGCCATACCAAACGCACACTTTTGCACTGAGATGCATTGGTTTGACAGATCTGATTGATGACACATTTAAACATAGCATATATCATACTTTTTTTAAGAGAGATTGAATTAATACATAATCACATATTTATGCATGTCCACTGTTATTTTGAAATAATATTGTATTTGACGCAGAGGCTGAAAAAATAGAGACGAATAATTTTGCACTCTGTTTATTCATGTACTTAGGCCTGTATCAGTTTTCATATCTGAGACTATTAAACATGCATCCCCGTGTGACCATTTAAATAGCAGTAAAACCAGACTTGCAAAAGCATGTTGGCAAGATAACTTACCTACCTTATCTTCCTCTATTTTATTTAGGTTCTCCTCAGGTACACCCCTCTCTCTTAGTGCAGAAATAAAGTCCATCTTGATGTATGATTTAAAACTTGATGACTTAAAACACAAAAACAGCATGTAAGGTTTTGTTGGGATACATTTAGGCTAAGTCGATGATAATGTTTGTACGAAAGTCCTTTCGCGAGAAAATAATAGTCGTGATCACAACATAACAACTTTTTGTTATGTCGAGATCATGAGAAAATAAAATTGTTATGTTGAGAACACAAGAAAATTAAGTCGTAATAACAACATAACTTTTTGCTATGTGGAGATGACAAGAAAATAAAATTATGTCGAGATCATGACATAACTTTTTGTTCTTTCGAGATCAAGAGAAAATTAAGTTGTGATTACGACAACTTTTTGCTATGTGGAGATGACGAAAAAATAAAATTGTGTCATGACATAACAACTTTTTGTTCTCTCGAGATCACAAGAAAATAAAATTGTTATGTCGAGATCACGTATTAAATCATGATCTCGAGAAAACAAGAGACATTTTAATGCATGACCTCTTAGGACTTCCGTAAAATACAGTGTACTTACTTGGTTCATACCATATTGCAGAACATTATTAATATTATCATTATTGTCATTATTATTATGTTTTTAAAGGGCGGCATGGTGGCAGGTTAGCACTGTCGCCTCATAGCTAGAAAGTCGCTGGTTCAAGTCCCGGCTGGAACAGGAGGCTTTTCTGTGTGGAGTTTGCCTGTTCTCCCTGTGTTGGCGTGGGTTTCCACCTGGTGCTCCGGTTTCCCCCACAGTCCAAAGACATGCAGCATAGGTATATTGGATAAACTAAATTGGCCGTAGTGTATGTGTGTGAATGTGAGAGTGTGTGGGTGTTTCCCAGTACTGGGTTGCAGCTGTACTGGGTTGCATCCGCTGCGTAAAACATATGCCGAAATAGTGCTGGATAAATAAGGCACTAAGCCAAAGGAAAATGAATGAATTAATGTTTTTAAAGTGTGATTTCATGTAAAGTATTAAAATAATAAGAAATAAGTATATGTCTCTTATATTTAGGGTTTTCAAACAATACATTAAACAAACGGTATAATTAAAATAAGAAAAACAATATTTTTGTTCTTAATAATAATAATAATAATAATAATAATAACAAATATGACTATTTTAGTCTTAGAAGTTAGCTAATACCCCTAGTGTTTTTAACATAAGCATTATCATGCTTTCTTTTATCTGGAGAATATACAATATATATATAATTCTGTTTGCGCATGAACTTGGTGGTCAGCCTTACTGAGATTAGTCTCACATAAAAGCATGTTAAATGCATTTGAATGTATTCAGATTGTGCCATGCAATGAATAAAAATATCAACATTTTGCAACCCAGAGTCATACTGCAAATGTACCTCTATATAAATTTCTGGAGAGCGCCAATACGTTCAAGGAGCTACTTTTTTTTTTTTGCAGTTTTTGTTTTCGCTAATCCACCAGAGGCTGCTGTGTATGCTTTTTGAGATCTCAATTTTTTCTCGTGAGTGCCATTCACCACTGCTGTTCTATATTTGTTCATGTTGTTATATATTTATATATTTGTGTTTTTGTGTATATATATATATATATATATATATATATATATATATATATATATATATATATATATATATATATATATATATATATTTGTATATGTTGTTATATATTTGTTTATTATATTTTTTGGATTCTGTTTTTGTCTTACATGCTTTCTGGAACCATTCTTCACCGGACTCCTCTCTGCGTCTCAAGTCTGCCGATAAGCTGGTAAGCGCTAAAAGAAACAGCGTCATGCCGCCCCGTAGTAGTGTTCATTTTAAAAATGAAATGCTGCCATATGTACCTCTAGGTACCTAATTGGCAATCTCCAGAAATGTATACAGGGCGGCATTTTCAGAATGAGCCTATGTTGACATTTTTGCTGCTTGAAGGGTTGTTTTCACAGAACATCTGTGATGTCAATAATGCAGAAAGGCTGATGTGTTTTCAGCGCATTATTAAATGAATAAAGTGCACAATAAATTATATGACAATATGTACCATCCTCGATCTTTACAGTTGTGTGCCAAGGCCCAGTTGATTTGGTTCGATACTACAGTATGCGTGTTTAAATGAGAAACAAATCACCTTTCAGTAAGCCATGTTCAAAGACCTCAAAACAAATAGAATTATGTCATAATAACTTCATAGCTTTATTTTGGAAACAGAAAACTGCAACAAACCATTTCCAACATACAATTTTCAACTGAAGAATCAAAATGTTTTTACAACAATTTTCAGACTTAGTCTTTTTTTAACAGAAATGTGGCTTAATTCTGAGGGTCAGCTGATATTGGTATTTGAGTAGATCAAGTTTGAAAACTCAATTATTGAATTTTATTCAGGATAAAAAATAATGGATGTATTTAAAAATGTGACAGATAGAATGTGTTTTGATATGTGCTCATAACTTTTTAATGTGATGCTCACTCTCAAAGGAAACTCAAATCTTGGCACGCAACATATAAAGGGATAATTTGACAGGAACAAGGACCCTAAAAGTTACATTCCAGGTTGCTCTGAAACCACTGAACAGAAGTGCAAACCATATTGAAACAAAAATAACAGCTGAAACTAAAAAGGGAAAGTTAGATGATCTCCTAGTGCAAAGTGAAATGGCATTTTGACTGTGTGTGTGTCTGTGTGTGTGTGTGTGCGTGCGTGCGTGCTTGCGTGCGTGCACGTTTCAGGAGAGAGTGAGAAGTCTCTGTTGGGGTAAGTTCTGACTATTCATATTATGCTCATCTTTTGTCCTCTGCTTTTCCTGTGTTCTGTTCGCTTTTTTCCTAAACCCCACAAGGTGCTGATGACAAGTCCTGTTACTGCAAGTGTTGTCTTGTTGAGATTGTTAGCTCACATAGACCCAATACACTCAGCTTCTCTCTGTGTAAGGGGCTTCTTTTTGACCAATGTGAGATGCATTGGAGAGTGCAGATTTACCTGTCCAGCCCAGTACTGTCCAATTACTCTTCTCTGGGGGCATTGTCATCCAATGGAAAGAATGTGGTCAGACAGGTAGAGTTCTGATTGGCCGTCATGGTAGCCACAGTGTGGAGAAGAACTAAGACCAGCAAGCAAAGCTTTAGCCGGCTGTGTCCAAGCCGTGGAGCCCCTGAAGATGTCACGGATGTGTGCTGGCAGGAAGGTTGAGTTCTTTTTAAAGTGCCGCGGAAAAGGTTGTTGGACATCTGGTCCCATCGCACATCACAGCACTTTGGCTCTTGGTTGGTGTCTGGTTTCTTTGAAAGCCCTGTGATTGATACATAAAAGTATGTGACTTTTTATACAAAGAGCTGCACTGACAAGAAAACTTCGATCCCATTTTACATTTACATTTTGTTCACCCAAAGATTTTAATTCTTTCAATATTGTACATAACACTTAAAACATTTATTGATCCTCAAAACAAAATTTTGGATTTTTTTTTATTATTATAAAGAGAGCCCAAGTCATAATACCAGCACTCCAAAAGTCCAGAAAAGTTGATGTTTATAAAATCTTATTACTTACTAACTACAAGTTTTATGCACATTTTGCTTAAAAGGGCATTGTTAAAATTGATCGAGGCATTCAATTAACTGTACACACACAAACAATAATAATTGTAAAATAAAGTTTTTAAGGTGTTTAAAGACCTATTATGTAGAGGATTTTGTGTATGCATTGAATAAATTTGCTTTATACTGTATTTCGTGCTGAATGAAAGAAACGTACATGGTAGCAGAGTTAAATGAAGTAGATGTTTACTGTATGTGTGCCTATTAATTGCGTATCATGGTACCAACATTCCTGAGATATTATGCAGATGAAAGCCAAGTATGAGGAGAATTAAATGGTCAACTCGTTGAGAAAGATTACAAATGGCTGCTTTTATAGAAATAGTTGAGCTAAAACTGAAAATTATGTCATCATTCACTTAAAACACATTAAAAAAAATGCTGAAAACCTTTAACCACTGACTTTCATAGTATTTGTTTTATCATGATTTTCTTTTTACTATATTTAAAAAAAAAAATCCCAAATAACTTATTTAGTGTTTAACAGGTTTGAGTAACTTTTGATTTAGAAAATGCTAGTTTATTGCTGAAAATATGCTTTTTGTTGGCAGCATGATGGCGCAGTGGGTAGCACAATCATATCAACAAGACAGGATGTGCTCAAAGCAACTGATATTAAAAGATCTGTTCAGCTCACTGTGATTATTTTCAAAAGTGATCAAGAATGAGTTCATTCATTTTCTTTTTTTGGCTGGGGTGGCCACAATGCAATAAAACGCCAACTTATCCAGCATATGTTTTACGCAGCGGATGCCCTTCCTGCTGTAACCCATCACTGGGAAATATCCAACACACACTCTTTCACACTCATATACTATGGACAATTTTAGCTTACCCAATTGGACTTGTGGGGGAAACTGGAGCACCGGGAGGAACCCCATGGGAGGGGGGGGGGGTGAACGCATGGTCTGAACGCAGCAGGAGATGGACACATACTCTCTGACAGGCACGTGGGAACAATGGCCGGGGAGAACTGGCTCATTTGCATTAAAAGCACAGGTAACAAAAACATCTACAAATTTTTTCAGAGCAGAACATTCCAATATTTTGAATGGTATAATAAATAAGCTGATGGGTGTTTTGAGCTGAAACTTTACAAATAGATTATGGAGAAACAACATACTTTTCTTAAATCTTGAAAAAGATTTTAAGTTATTTTAATTGAATATAGTATTATTAGACTATTATAAAAAGTACATATATAATTGAATAGTATATACAGTTCTTGTGTGTAAGAAATATTTGTGTATGAGAAAGTCTTGTGTACACATTAACTGGTTCTTGCGCTGAATAAAACCATAGATGCTGGCTAAGCAATAAGAAAATACTTCAGTAACACTTTATTTTGATGGTCCATTTGAGTATTAGTAGACTGTCTGCTTAATACCTGTTGATTCTGCTCCTTCAACAGACATTTAACTGACTATAAGAAACCTTGCAAGTACATGTCAACTTACACTAACCCTAACCCCAACCTAACAATCTACTTATAATCTAATGAGAATTAGTTGCAATGTAACTTAAATTCAAAAAATGGACCATCAAAAAAGGTATGACCAATAATTCAATAAACAATTACATAATTTTATATTATGTAACTAAACACATCCACTCAGTTAAACCCACCATCCCTTTTACCATGCACAAGTTTTACTAGTACATTACTACTGTAACTAAATCTAACTGTAACATGCTTCACACAATCTTACATATTTTAGGTTTTTGTCATTCAGAACAGTTTGATTTAAGTTATTGACAATTTTAAAGAAGAAGAAGAAGAAGAAGAGAACAGAAGCAATGTTGCCTTGATCACTCATAGAGACATTCCACTGACATAAACATTTTGAATGCTGTATGTCTGATTGTGAGGGATGCTGAGAAGAAAAGTTGCTATATTGTTGTTATATATTCGGACTATATTCTTCTCATTCTTCTCATGTGCCAGTATATTTACTTTAAAAAAGCTAAACAGCCGAGGGAAAGTATTTAAAATTAAAAAAATGAAAACTAAAAAAAAGGCATAAATTTTAAGATTGATTTAAATATTAATACACAATTATTATTTATATTTATTATTTATACATTTAATACACTCACAAGCATCCATGTGTTTTCATGCACAGCTACTGACACAAGATTTAGATGCTTAGTTAAATGTGGCCTTTTATTTGATTATTAGCAATAGAAGAATTCTGCCTAGCTATCAGCATTAACACTTTTTTGTATTTAAACGTTTTATATTTATATTTATATTTATACATATGTTTACTATATATTAAGCATTATATATTACAAAATGTGATAAAAAGTCTACAAGATCCTACTACTGTGAACAACAGATCTTCAGCACAAGTAATTTCTCACTGTATTAAGTTCTTAAATAATTGCATACCAACCTGTACAAATAAAACTGGGAGTGCCACCGTGTATGAGGTCATCATTGTCAGGCAATATGAATGGACACCTCTGCTGTACCTCAAGACAGTACTGCTCACATGGAATCTTATGACTGCAGGCTGACCGAGGGCTCTGGAAATACTGAGCACAGAGCCAGGGCTTGTAGACAAGCTGCAGAAAGAGCAAGAAACGAACAAACAGTGTAAATGAATAAAAATAATTTTTAAATAATATTTGATCATTTTTAAAAATAATAATAAATAAATAAAATAATAAAATTTAAGAAAATAATTTAAGCTCAAGTTAAAGTTTAAGCACGCACAGTGAAATGCAGTGTATTTACAAACCCAGAGTTGTTAAACCATCTTTGTCAGAGTTACTGTCACCACATTACCATGATAAGTTGAACTTTTTTATAGCAAAGGATTGACATTAATTCATTCATTCATTTTCCTTCGCCTTAGTCCCTTTATTCATCAGGGGTCGCCACAGCGGAATGAACCAGCAACTTATCCAGCATATGTTTTACACAGCAAATGCCCTTCCAGCTGCAACTCAATACTGGGAAACATCCATACACACACATACTGTAAACTTTGGCCAGTTTAGTTTATTCAGTTCACCTATACTGAATGTCTTTGAGAGAGCACCCGGAGGAAACCCAGGCGAACACGGAAAGAACATGAAAACTCCACACAGAAATGCCAACTGACCTAGCTGGGACTTGAACCAGCGACTTTCTTGCTGTGAGGTGACAGCGTGCTAATCAAAGAACAAATATCCGCATAAATCAATTGTGCAGAACTCATAGTGACCAGCAGATGGAGGGGTTGCACAGCTCACCACATGAGACCTGTTTGCTAGATTCGATCATTTTTCTCGCAACAGCTCCGTTTGTGCTGTGTCAGTGACATACAGAGAAGACCAAGCAGGTCATGCAGACCTCATAAAAACATTGTTGCTATATGATCTACCTTTATCTCTAACCCAATACATCTGATCTACTGCAACACTATGACAAATAAATGATAATATCTTATATAGTAGGCCTATAGTAGGCCTATACGAAATAAGGTAAAAGCAGAGGAACACAGTGGTCAGTGCTAAGCCAGTATAAGAATAGACTTTGCTCATTTATTTTGTCCTACATTTTTTGCCCTGCTGTTGAGGAAATGGAAAGGATGATGCCAGAGCCTGTGTGTGTGTGTGTGTGTGTGTGTGTGTGTGTGTGTGTGTGTGCGTGCGTGCGTGCGTGCGTGCGTGCGTGCGTGCGTGTGTGTGTGTGTGTGTTAATAAAAGAGAACAGGAGGCATAGAAAAAACAGGTCGTCATTAGCACTGTCTAGCTGTCAGAGAATCCAGTACTGCTGTCTTATTAGTGAAGACTGGTTTCTAAGTGGATTCTCCTTTTCTTATTCTCTCTCTTTTTAAAACCTCTTTAAAATCAAGACATCTGTAAATGAATAACATGAAATGAAAGGCCATTGGGGGCTGCAGACCCTCAGCTTACCCATTGCATGCTAGATGGAGGTGAAAAACAAATGTTTTTATTACTGTACTGTACATCTAGAGCTGTTACATCATAAATTTGCACTTATGTGTTTAAGAACTAAACTGTGATTTGGACATATACTCAACATATGAACATATAAACTTTTATCGATTAATTTTTTTAAACAAATTCGAATAAAAAGACCTATTATAAAATTATCATATTATAAAAACATTTTCTGAATTGCATAAGGACATTCTCTTTGTTCTCTGTTTTGCAAGGAAGTGACAAACTTTTAAAAAGTCATTACTCAAAGTTCTGTATTACAGTGAGATAATCTAAAATCATTTATAATCAATAAATGTTCATCATCTTAAAAAAAGAAAAGAAGATGTAGAATAGCTTTCTACTGGCTTTTTGTTTCCTCAAAACTTTCAAGCTACAGATTCGTAAAGGCATGTTGAAATATTCCATTTGAATTGAGAAGGGTTTTTGCACTATAATCAAAGTAAATAGCTACCCGACCTAACCAGTTCCCTGAGAACTAATTTCCCCCCTTTTCCTAAATTCATTCACAACATCTGTAGGAATCTGAAGAGATGTAATTCTTATGAAAACATCAAGCCTTGCATTCTTCAAAATCAAAAACTCGATGATGGAGGACACGCTGTGAGCAAAGATGTAGTTTCTTTTTGTAGAGTAAAAAAAAATCAGATTGAAATATCAAAAAGAAGAATTAAATTACCTATTGCAACTTGTAGTGCTGCATTCCATCGAGACTAAGAAAAGAACACAAAGGCAACAGTCAACAAATTCTGCTAACCTTTGCTTTTTGATTGTGCGTTATTTGTAACATTTCAAAATACTGTGCTCCATTGCGAATGCCCTGGAGATGAGATGGAAAACTAAAAAAGTACTGTCTGTTTTTTTATTTATTTTTTTTTTTGTTTTTGTTTTTTGAAGAGCATTATTATTGTTAAATTCAGCATAAACATAACAACAATAATGAACTACAATCCCAAATCAGAAAAAGTTGGGACAGTGTGGAATTAAGATTTGTTTTTATCATTTCATTGCAGCTAGATGAAATACAAAATATTTCATGTTTTGTTTGGTTAACTTCATTTCATTTGTACATATACACCCTTTCCTGTCATTCAGACCAAACACATAAAAAAAATGGGACAGGAGCAATTTAGAGCTAGTAGTCATGTAAATTTTTTAAATAATGATTTGATTTGAAACAGGTGATGTCAAAAGGTGATTGTAATTATGATTTGGTACAAAAGCAGCATCCAAGAAATGTCTAGTGCTTTCGGAGCAAAGATGGGCAGAGTTTGAATAAATATGTGAGAAATTGAAAATTAATGTTTGAATTTTTTTAAAAAGATAGGAAGGCATTTGGATATTTCACCTTCAAAAGTGCATAACATAATTAAAAGATTCAAAGAATCTGGAGGAATTTCAGTGCGTAAAGGAAATTGGCTCAAACATAAGGTGAACAACTGTAATCTCCGATCCCTCAAACAGCACTGCATTGATATCACAACATGGGCTAAGGGCTACTTTGGCAAACCTTTGTCAAGTACCACAATATGTAGTTACATCCACAAATGCCATTTAAAACTGCACTGTGGTAAAAGGAAGCCCTATGTTAACATTGACCAGTCCGTCAACTTCTCTGAGCTCCGAGGCATCTGGTATGGACACACACAGTGGAAATGTGCACTGTGGTCAGATAATTCAGTATTTCAGGTATTTTTTGGGGGAGAAATGAATGCCATATGCTCCGGACCAAAGAAAGTCATCTAGACTGTTACCAGCAACAAGTCTGTCATAGAATGGGGTTGTCTCAGTGCCTTTGTCTAAACAAAAGTGTACATCTAAATAAATGTTGTAAGAGGCTAAATTATTATATGCGTTTGTTTACATGACAAAACATGTATTTTTGACTCAAGAAGGTCCATACTGGCTCCAAAGGCAGATACTGATAAGATCAGGGCCTGGTATGTGGACTTTGGGGGTTTTACGATGTGGTCACATGTTGATTGGTCAGTTTGAATGTCTCAGCATTTGGGCTGTAGTCACATGGTCAAGAAAGATACAAAATAGGTGGTAAAACGCTGCTCTGGCACTTTTCTTTTCCTGGCCTGGCTTTTCCTGGTCTGCTTTCCTCCTCTGCTCCTCTCCTCTTCTGAATCTTCTCTGACTCTACTGTAATCAGGCTAACTTCTGGGCCTGCTCTTTGTCTCTCTCTCCCTCCCCCTGTGTCTCTCCTTCTACCTCTGGTAACTTTAATTTTACATTTAAGCTGAGTACAATTTATATCATATGCTTTATCATTTCATATTTGATCATTTTATAGTTTATCATTTTATACAGTTATTTTGTAACTAATTAAGTTGTAACCATAGAGAATTATTGTCATTAAATCATTTCATTTTCAAGTATTTGTGAATTACTTTTGATTTAACATCAACACTTAATTGCTCCATATTGCAATACAGTACAATCACATAATATCAACGCTCTCCCACATTTATAGCTATTAATACTGATATAAGATTGCAGAAGAATGGTTTGACTAGAATGTACAGTTTTTTACCATCAATACTGATAACTTTTTAGTCATTCGGCAGAACTACAGTTCGAACCGCTGTGGTTTGAAAACCCATTACTACAATGTAAAGACACATGTAGC